>NW_007726586.1:0-1316 GCF_000696425.1 Galeopterus variegatus
GTTGTACGACGGTAACAGCCTGACTCTGTTACCCTAGATGTAACCCATACATCAGCCAGTGTGCTCTCCACTCTCAACCCCTTTCAGAGATCTTTTCTTTCATGCATTTTCACATGTCCCGCCTGGAAAGCAGAAGGATATATCTTCAGTCCTTTCGAGCTGCACATGGGAGCTGTTCCTCAGCACCACATATTCACTCCCCAATACCATTATGCCTGGACTGCCAGTCACCTTCTAGAATTCGGGGACCAGGAGGATGATCTGCAAAAGGAGATTGCTCCTTCCTCCTATACAGATGTCAGAAGCAGGTAAACAGGCCACCATTTAGTTATCAAACTGCCCTTTGTCACCTGTCTAAAACCGAGATGCCTATACTACCATATGAATCTCTACAGGAAGTCTGGAGCAATTTACAAAAGAAAATACTGCACATAAGGGGTAAGGAGAAAGGTAGGTTCCAAGTGAGACTTCTCCCAGAATCCACAGGAAAAGACCTATGGTTTGTTCACAACAGCCTCCTCCTGGGCAGGTCTCAATAGAAAATTGTCTCACTCCAAAAATTCTTGTCCAACTTTCCCCTTGTGAATGTCCTCCCACCTCTTGGAGATCATCATCCCTACCCAGAAGGAATCACCCAACACAAAACATCCCAGTTCCTCCAATCCTCCATCTCCATGAATGCATTTCCCGAATGATTCCATTCAACCTGGGGTTCAGTGGACTAGCCAGATGCTGGTTCTGGTCCTCAAACCTCCAGGTTCCGTAGATAGTTTGATGGGAGGAACTTGGGCATCCTGAGGATAGACCTCAGATTGGGATCTATTAAGGTATGATTAGGGTGGTGCCAACTCAAGTTGCAGGCATACCTGCTTCTATCATTGATATTGCTCTATTAGGGCAATACCACATGCACACACACACGCACACACTCACGCATGCTTTTCTCCAAGGCGGACACTAATTCTCAAGGATAGCACTAATTATACAGTGAGAAAGGAAACTTTAGCAATTTGAAATATTTTCTTCTCTCAAGTCCTTAAGTTGGTCTCCATATGGGGCTGTGCAGAATACGAATGGTTCCACATCTGTGGTACACAGGTATTCTCTTCTGCACACAAGAAACCCTATGAAAGAATCATTCTAATAATGGCTTGATCAAGTTCTTACAGTCAAAATGTGAGAGAAGAAAAAAGGCATGACCTATTGTTCCAGTTAAAAATGTGGCATAAAAACAGCACCTAAATTCCACCTGAAAATATTGCTTGATAGATCACAATCAATTGCTTGAGAGAGGTGGGGAGTTCACTCCCCAACAC
>NW_007726586.1:1979-3150 GCF_000696425.1 Galeopterus variegatus
ATATTGCTTGATAGATCACAATCAATTGCTTGAGAGAGGTGGGGAGTTCACTCCCCAACACATGTGTATGTGTTTTTTAAACTGTGGATTTTTTTATAAATTACCTGGAAAACAGAGCTGCTTAAAAATATCCTCCAAGAATTTTTTTTACTCTAAAGTACTATGAATATTTCAACAGATCAATTAATAGCTCTACATCTTTGCTGTTCTGAAAGAATTTAACATCAAAGATAGAGAAACAGTGTATGACTTGTTTCATTTCAAGGAAAAGAAAATATATGCCAGAATTTCCCATTTCTGTAAATTCACTGATTTTATGGCTAACACTGTGTCAAATCAAATCGTACAACCCAGGTTGTGAAGTCAGTGTCTGAGGAAGAAAGATATAAATCAGAAGAGAGATAAAAACACAGAAAGATGATTTTATGCCTCCTCTGAGAGCTGGGCAGTCAGTATTTGTGTCTTAGTGACAGGGACACTCTAGAGACTGAGGCTTTCAATGGTGGCACTACCCAAGCAAACCACCAATTTGACTCAGTCCTAGTTTCCGAACCTTTGCAAACCAGAGATGAGCAAAAGTCATTTAATAATGCGAGCCTGTGTCTACTGAGGACTTCCCTCCCTGGAAATTTATATCACATTTTATTTGGCTTATAGAGAGTTACCTAAAAGAATGGGGTTGTTTTTCTTTCTCACTTTCCTTCAAATAAATATGCTCCAAAATTATTTTAATTTTCATAATAATTTTTTATCTGAATTTATTAATTAATAATTATGGCTTGAATGCCCTTTGATATCTCATTCTGAATTAAAAGCTCCGGCCATATAGAGAAGAAGATGTATCCTACTCCTTGCAGTTCTCAGGTATAAAGGCTAACACAGCAAACATAAATAAATAAATAGCAATGCACACTTTCAGAGACTGCAGTATTATGAGCAAAGGTCTAGCTGTTTTTGTAGCTGCCTGAATCTCACATCCCCCAAAGCTTCACCATTTCCAACATTGCTATAATGGAATTTATTACCTAGTATCTGCTGATATTTGTAAACTCTCTTGGTCTACTGAGTTTGTCATGACATAATTAAGGATTAATTCTTCTAAAATTCCTTCCGTTTCTACTGAGCTAATCAGGTTATCTAGGGGTTCCAGAATTCCCTAATTATAAAACAA
>NW_007726586.1:3762-31152 GCF_000696425.1 Galeopterus variegatus
AATTAAGGATTAATTCTTCTAAAATTCCTTCCGTTTCTACTGAGCTAATCAGGTTATCTAGGGGTTCCAGAATTCCCTAATTATAAAACAAACAAAATAAAACAAATAAATTGTAAACCTAAATCAAAATGGCAATGCCTTAGAAGCCATAACAGGAACTTCCCCTTCATAGAAAGCTCAGGAATGGAGTGGTGATCAATGATTGATCTGCAGGGATCTGATTGGTCACAGGAACTCTAGTAATGAAATAGATGCTTCTTCCTAAGGTTACTGCTCTCCTTATAAAATTAGAAAAACCCTAATCTGGTAGGTGGGTCTAATCCCAACTTAAATTGCCTTCTTGGGATTCCCAGCTTCTTGTCCAATTCCCAGACCTAAGTCAGCCAGAGCCCTTGGATGGAGGAGGAGAAGGTTATTTTCTTTAAGGGATGATCCTGCAGTGCGGCTACTTATGTAAAACAGGGAAGTGTGTGGAGACTCTGGCAAGTTCCAACAGGAGAAATGCAAACCAGACTCTAAGGCTTTGGGATTAAAGCCATGATCTCTTCTGCCAGCAGCAATTTTCCATGTGAGAAGCAACTTCTTGCTTGATCTTGGGCTCTGGTAAAGAGAGAACATCTGTCGTGCATCACCAAGGGACCATGCAACTTGAACTGTCCCTCAGTAACTGGCGTTGTCTGACTCACAGAACCATCCAGAATTGGATGTTCATAGCAGCGTTCCATTTTAAAATGGAAATGGCACTGTATCCGCTATCCACTGCTGTTCTCTTTTGCTGGTTTTGCCTGAGCTCACAAGGGCGTGATGTGATTCACTGGGGGCCATTGGTGTAGCAATGCACCATGTGTATCTATAAGATGGGTCCAACCAGGTCTGGAAAGTATGAGAAATCTGCCTAAGAAAATGGCCAAGGCTATGATGATAGTTGATACTACTCTTTATCTCTTCTCCAACCCACAAATATGGCCTCACATGGAATTCCTTAGGACCACCTCTGACCCAATGATTTATAAGCTTTTCATATGCAAAATACACTCAGCCCCTCCTAAGACCCTTAAAGCCCCATCCAATCATGTCATCAGACTAGAGACCCATAATCTCTTTATCTTTTTACAGATGTAGACAAGGCTTCCTGAAACCAGCACCTCCTCATGTAGAGGCCCATGAACTAAAAAGTCAAGTTATCTACCCCCATATACCCAACATACAATGCTGACACAAAAACAGGGTTATTGCAATCAACACTCCCATTCAAAAAGGACGTGATGAGAGACACACAGCAGTCACCGATCCATTTGCAATTATTTTTTTTTTTTGTCCTTTTTGAGACCAGCCGCACCATGCTCAGCCAGTGAGCGCACTGCCATCCCCACATAGGATCCGAACCTGCGGCAGGAGCGCTGCTGCACTCCCAGCGCCACACTCTCCCAAGTGCGCCACGGGCTCGGCCCCGCAATTCTGAAATACATCCAGAAACACATTGTCAGGTCCCTCCAAGGGAAACATGCCATGACTAAGGCCCAATTCTGGTCCCTGGCAATTCTTCATGGTTTTTGGCCCCTTCCTCTTGGAAGTCTTATCTTTGTCCTCTGAAAGATCTTTCCTTCTGCTCCAAAACTCATGCTGAAACTTAATCCCCATTGTAACGGTATTAATAGGGTGGAAAATCTGACTATGACATTTGAAAGGCAGGGGTTTTAAAAGGTGATTGGGTCGTGAGAGCTCTGTCCTGATGAGTGGACTAGTACATGAATTGATTAATAAATTAATAGATTAATGGGTTAATGGATTAATGGGAGTGGGACTGGTGGCTTTATAAGAAGAGAAAAAGAGACCTGAGCTAGCACACTCAACCCCCTTACCATGTGATGCCCTGTGCCTCAGGACACTGCAGAGAGTCCCCACCAACAAGAAGGCTCTCACCAAATGCAGCTCCTCAACCTTGGATTTCCCAGCCTCCAGAACTGTAAGAAATAAATGTATTTTCTTTAAAAATTGCCCAGTTTCAGGTATTCTGGTAAAAGCAACAGAAAATGGACTATGACAACTTCCCTCAAGAAATGTCTTGTGTTTGCATGTAACCAGCTCTTTCCACCTCCTCCCTGCCCATAGAAAGTCAGGGGACCCAGAGACTCCTTGCATTTTGAATTGATTCTGTCTCTTTTAGTTCAAGTTGGCAAATCCCTTTAAAAACATTATGAGCTTTCTATTGAGTGACTGAGATTCACCCTGTGCCCCAAGCTAAAACCATAATTTCTTTCACGACTTATCACTCCTTACTTTGGTCTTCATGTAGAATTTTTTCTGGAGTACAGTGCCCTTAAAATTCCTATAAGTCCTTTTGTCTAGCTGAGGAAGTAACCAGGTACCACCTTTAATCTTTCAGAGGTCATGCAGCCGTGTCCTTCATAATCCTTACCTTGAGACTATTCCTTAGTTTGAGACTCTTTTGACAGAAGGAAAGACTAGGGATGAGAAAGTTCTGTCGCTAAATTCTGCTTACAAACAGAACAGTTCTCTCTCTTCCGATTTCTTGCTACGTGCAGCTAAAGAAGCCATTTGGCACTTTTAATGTTCTACCTGTAAATCTCTTTAGCTAGACTTATAAGTTCAGGTACAAATTTCTGTCTTCCAAGTTACTGCAGGTGACAATTTTGCAACTTGTTTAGCTGCTGTAAATCTCAGATTGCCGTCTTTGCAGCCTCCAATCGCAGTTTCCTCACTTCCCTTTGAGCCTTTGCCCACTGCCTGGTCCCAGAGTCAATGCCTCATGTTCTAGGTTTATCACAACTGCACCCACTGCTGGTATTTATTTTTTATTTAGTTATCTCTTTCTTAGTAGCAAAACACCACAGAACATAGAGGCTCAGAAGCAAAGCAAAAAATGTATATTTTTTAAAAATATATTATCTATATAATTATAATATATAATTATAAAAATAATATATTAATAAAATAAAAAATAATGCAATAAAAATATATCAATAATATATTAATAATATTAATAATATATTAATAACTAGTAATATATTATTTTATAATTATTTATATAATAATACATTACATATAATAATGTATTATTTGTTATGATTCTGTTGACTGGCTGGAAGTTTCTCCTGCTAGATTTTCTTGGCTCACTTAGCTGGAGGGCCAGCTGGGGGCCAGGCTTAACTGGATGGCTGAGAGGACCAGGCCCCTCTCTCCCTGTGGACTTTCATTCTCGAGGAGGCCAGACCAGGCTTCTTCACATGCAGCCTCGGGGCAGTGTTTCAAGAGGGCTACCCCAATGCACAAGCATTTATCATATTTGATGATGTTCCATCATCCAGTGCAAGTCACTTTTCCAAGCACAGAGTCAGTGTGAAAAGGACTACACATGGGCTTGGATACCTGGAGGCATGATTCATTGGGAGCCATTAATGTAACAATCTAGCACATGTGTATAGGACCTGGAGCCCAAACAGAAAGGAAGGTCAGAGTAAACTGCACAAGAACAATGGTCTGATTTCCACTTTACCTGGTCCTGCTGCTTTCCTTCATTTTATCAACACAGACTTATGGGATAACAGGAAATTTCTTCTGACCAGCTAAAGAAGGAAGAAAAATTAAGAGCCTGATTTGTTTATACTAGACAGAGGTGGACAGCTACTCAGGAAGGATGGTGGTGAGGGGACATACCCCTTTGGGCAGGTATTTGGGTGGTGTTTTAAATTGCATCCTTAATATGAGAAGAAATGTGGACTGAAGTACAAATAAACCTGATTAACATCATCAGGAGTGGAAAACTGGTGATGCTGGGATCTGGGGAAGAAGTACATGTATGGATCTCTAAGAATGGGCACAGAGTGAAGGTATATTTGTCTTATATCAAGTCCCAGCATTCCCTGCGGAGGGCCTGATATGACTCCACTCTTGGAGGAACCAGGCCTCCACTTGGCAATGGATTTATTCCACTGGACTCTTCCATCAGATCCACATGGATTTATTCCACTGGACTCTTCCATCAGATCTGTATTGCTTGAACCTGCCTTATCCATTACTATAGTGTTCCTCTGAGCAGGGGTCAATGCTGTTGTAAATTGAGTGTCACAGTGGACTCACGGCAATGGAATTCACTGGTCTTACCACATGTCCAATCACCAAGAAGCAGCTGCTCGATGGAATGATGGAAGATTCTTCTGAAGGCTCTGTCATGGCACCAGCTGGGAGACAGCACCTTGTGAGATTTGGATTCTGTCTCACACAGCATGGTAAATGCCTCAAACTGGTCACCAATACATGCGCTGTCACTGCCATAGCCGGAAGGCATAGAATGCACAGCCAGTAACCACCAGGGTAAAGAGGGGAGTGGCCCCATCACTATTTTACCAAATAATGTTTGCTTCTCATCCCTACTACTTTGGCTTGATAGGTTTAGAGGTCCCAGTGTCCAAGGGAGGAAAGCATCTTCCAGGCAGCATAATAATGTTTCTGATGCACTGGAAGCTGAGATTGCACCCTGGCCTTTTGGGACTCCTTACGCTGCTAAATCAACAAGGTAGAGAAGGAGACCCTCGCTATTGTGATCAACCCTGATTACCAGAGAGAAATTGAGTTGTTACTCTCTAACATGGGCAAGAGGCCTATTTTTGAATCCAGGGAATTCCCTGGAACACTTCTTAGTAATTCCCTTGCTCAATAATCCTGCAAAACTGGCAGCCTAATACTAATAGTACCACCAAGTTCTCTCCTTCTAACCAATGAGGGTTGGAGTTACCTGTCCAGGTAAAGCAGTCCCTCCTGCTGATGTGCTGACAGAGGGTAAGGGAAGCACAAGACGGTAATAGGAAAAGACAGCCACTACAGGAACCATCTGGAGATGTGGGAACAGCAGCAATGATGTCATATGGTACAAACAGGCTGGAACCTGTAAGCCCACCTGGAACCCCACAAGGATGAACTGAACTTCTTGTTGGTTCCTACTGCCTCTGGCCCTGGTGAGAAGGGTGTCTTGCAGAAGCCCTTCATCACAGAGCTAAGCACGCACACGTGGCCCAGGAGTTGGAGAAGCTGGAGGAGGATCCAGGGGAAGGTGGACCAGTTTTAGGCTCAGCGGCTGCTTCTCGCCAACGAGGTGATTCAGCAGACCAGCAAAAGCATGTGTGTCTCTTGGAGTTTCCATCAAAGCTTCACTTTTAATACACTGCTAACCCATGTGTTATCTCATTTAGTAAAAATTCCATGAAGTAGGTATGTGGTAGGCAGAATTCTAAGACTCCTCAAGACTCCTGGCCCCTGGTGTACACACTTCTCCCAGTTATCCAATCAAACATTAACCCTGATGCTTCTGCAAAGGGATTTTTCAGGCATAATTAAAGTCCCAAATCAGTCAACTGTAGGATAGAGAGATTATCTGGGTGTTCCTCACCTTATCACATGAAGCTGTTAAAAGAAGAAAGATTTTTTTCTGGTTGATTGCAGAAGGAGAATTCAGAGAGTTGAAATGTAAGAATGATGAGATATGCCATTGCTGGCTGGAAGACGGAGGGGCCACGTGATCATAGAGATGGAATGCAAATAGGATCTCAGAACAAAGGACAGCCCCCCACTGACAGCCCATAAAGAAATGGGGACCTCAGGCTTACAACTGCAAGAAACTGAATTCTACCAATAATAAGAATAAGCTTGGAAGCGGACTCTTCCCCAGAAACTCCAGACAAGAACCCAGCCTGGCAGACAACTAATTCAGCATTGTGATATCCTGAGAAGAGAACCTAGCTGTGACCTGCTGGACTTCTGACCTTCAGAACTATGAGCTAATAGGTGGATATTTTTTAAGCTGCTAAATTTGCAGTAATTTTTTATGCAACAATAGAACACTAATACAAGGTACTATTATAATTCCTATTTTGAGGGTATAAAAAGTTAAGTAATTTGCCCAAGATTACTTAAATTTCTGAAGGCCCTATTATGATTTTGTTACTTCATAAAACATCTGGGCAAAAATCCATCCTGGTATCATCTTATTCTCTTGTGTTAATTTTTTTCTCCTGTATTATATTTATTGAAAAGGATCATATAACTTCATGGGAAATAAGTGTGTGCCTTTCGTTCTTATGGTACTATGAATAGTGTATTTAATGCTTGAGGCAGAGTTGGGAAGATAGGAACTAGGACAAAGAGCAGGTGAATAGGGATCAAACTAGAGAACCTACAGTTCTGAAGAGAGGAAAAACTATTCCAAGAGTGTCAAAGGTAAGAAATAAGCCAAAGATCTGAGATCTAAGGTTTTGACGTGATCGAGACAGACTATCCAAGAGTTGGGAAGTAAGAGAAGTGGAAACAAATCAGCACACTTAGGAGATAAAGACAGCCCAGGGGCTCTTGATTGGAGGTTAGAGAAGGTCTGATAAATGCTGGAAAGGGACCAGATAATCTCTAAGGTGACGTCCAGGTCCTATAGCCTGTGCTTCTATCATGTTTATGTTGTCTTTTTTGCCAGTGTTCTCTTTCCTGCTACTGGGTGGGTCTTGAGTAGGCAGGTGAATACAAGTAGTGACAATGACGCAGGGACTTGAAGTGGCAAATGAGATCCTTTTTTTGTTTGCCACAAATAATCAATTTCATGGTTAAATTGCAGTACCACTATTCTTTTTTTTTTTTTTTCCTTTTTGTCTCTTTTCTACTGACCAGTAACGGGATCGCAACCCTCGGTGTCGCACCCACACCACGCTCAGCCAGTCTCCACATGGGATCCGAACCCTCGGTGAGAGCGCCGCCACACTCCCAAGCGGCGCACTCTCCAGTGCACCACCGGGCCAGCCCTGCAGTACCACTATTCTATTCAGGCTGAGATACCCGTTTTCCTTGTGGATAATTCGGGATTTCTACTGTATACTATTTTTACCTATATTCCATTTCTTCCACTTTAGTTCTAAATAAGGAGAAGATAGGAGAAAAGACTTACTTTGAGAGTTATTATAACAAGAGAAAATGAACCCATTGCTTTGGTTACCAAAGTCTCTTATGAGCCTACAGAAATGTCATTTTACCACTGTCTCTGTTCAACAAAAAGACAGAGAACCAAACCTCTTCGTTTTGTAATTAGAGGGTTATGTAACATTTTGTGAGGATTTACTATCCACTATATCCCTCGCTTTCAGACAGAAGGAGAAGCAGTTGATGCAGAGCCTTGGGTTCCTTCTGCTCTGGAGAGTGGTGCAATGGGCTGTCCCGACTTCTGCCCCCCACCCAGCCATATATTAAATCTCTTTATGATCATGAATGTTCCATGTTCCTGAGTCAGGGTACCCAACGTGGGTGGAAATAGATGTTAGATTCCAATAGACCATATGTAGCATGACATCATTCTGGCCACAGTAATTGATGCAGAGATGGGGCTCATTAACCAGTCAAAAACAATAAGAAGCATTCTCAGCATCTTACTGGGACTTGGAGAGGGGGATTTGAAACTAGATTGAAGCGCCAGTGGACGTGAAACTGAGTCGACATAAATTGTGAGTCATTTGAAAACACACAATACTCAGTTTTGTAATCATAAAGATGACAAGTATCATAGATTAATAAATATATGACATTTATCAAGCAGTTACTATGTATCAGACACTATGCTCCACTTTTTATGTGGGTTACTGCAGGGGAGCTCAGTGGATGGCCCTGGACCAACCCAATTCTCCCCACTTTCTTTCTTGTAGTTCTCAAGAACAACTGTAGAATGTGCTGGGAATGCAATGTCCTGAGATAAGGAAGAGCTGGCTGGTCAGAACAGTCCGAGCTCTCCTGCTCCCCCTGGAAATAAGATGTCCTTAAACACTTTAGCCTAGTGAATACTGTTGCCCTGGGGGATAAAGCCCAGGACAGGCTGCTTTCTGGAGTCCCTCAGCTACAGTGCAAGTGGGGCATACACAGAGAGATCTTATCTGCCCTAGGCATCTTTCCTGAGCCTTGGAAAACTGGTTCATCCTGAATCCTAGGCTTCTGTTGTCTCAGGCAAGTAGCAAAAGTACAGCCCAAGATGCAGTGGGCTCAAGTGGTAACCAATGCACAGTGGAGCTGCATCCCGGTTATGTTATACAGTAGTCACAATAATCCTACACAGTAAGTGATGCTATTATCCCCATTTGTGGTGGACAAAGAGATGAGCCACCCAGCACCCCTGCAGGGAAGGACTTGTTGCCCTAGCTGCCAGTGGCTGTTGTAGACAGCAGTCAGCTGTCAGATGCAAAGAGCCACCTGCCCCTAAGCCATGCCTTTGCACATCCAGTGTCTGAGCTGGTGGAGGCCATTTAGACCCAATGCAGGACAATTCTAATGGGTCATTGTAGCTTCAAATCTTGCAGTGGGATCAACCAAGTGAGGGTCCTCTGACCATTTCCACTTCCTTTCCCTCCCTTCCATAGGAGCTGATATCCAGTGTCTGAGCTGGTGGAGGCCATTTAGACCCAATGCAGGACAATTCTAATGGGTCATTTTAGCTTCAAATCTCGCAGTGGGATCAACCAAGTGAGGGTCCTCTGACCATTTCCACTTCCTTTCCCTCCCTTCCATAGGAGCTGATCACCCTTTAAGATGTCCTTTTATAACCAAAATTAATTTTTTAAATTTATAGGCGCATCTTTGCCTTTTAAGGATGTTGTGGTTTTTGTATGTTGATTTTTGTGAGGTAAGAGCGCAGTGGGGCGGGAATGGAACAAGGACTGGGTTTCCACAACAGCCAGGATCTTAGATCTAAAACGAGCACTGGCCCAGAGACCAGAAACCATCACCCACCTTAGTTCTGGTGTCAGCGTGTCCAAAGCAAGGCCAGATCTGCACATGGGCCAGGGAGATAGATTGGGTTGTAAATTGCCATGATCAATGATGGAGAAAAACAAGATTAGCCAAAACGAACGACACCCTGTCAAGATAATTCAGTTTGTCAATATTACTAGCTAATAAGCCACCATTACATTTTGATATGTGGGAGAGAAACCAGCTTCATCTATATAAAAAAAATCAATAAATCCTAAAAGCCACCATCTACATGAGCTTTGGAGCACTGACCTACTCAGAAAGAGCCCCCTCCAGGCCTTGATTTCACCTGAAATCATAAAATAGATGTGTAAGTGCAATTCCAGACATGCTAAACACAACACAGCCTCAGACACAGGGCTGGTGGGAGCTCAGAGGAACTGCAGTTTGCAGCTCTGAAGCACAACTTGCCTGATTTTCTGATGTCACCGTAGACTACTCTTAATTACACTCATGCAGATCACCATCTGAGCTCTAGGGAATAAATGAAATCAGTTCAGCCCGTTGCTCTTGTCTCTGGCTTTAATCAAATCCCACGCCATGCTAATATGATTCAGCTCATTCAACACACGTTTCTGTGTCCTTCATGAAGAGCCATAGCCCACATCACTGTGGCAGGTTTTCAAGTTAGAGGATTTTTCAAGGCATTGGAAAAAGACAAATAGGTTATTACCATCTCTTAACTTATCTAGCCTAATGACTTGTAAGAAAGAGACTTTGCAAAATTTTTGTACTGGTGGAAAAATATATAATCAAAATTAGCAGGCATATCCATAGCAGCTTCATAGATTAAACAGAATGCTCTTTAGACAACTATAGTCTGTGTGAGTTGTTCTTTTAATGTTCTAATGTTGTTTTGACTGAAATCGTGCATCTTGCATCCTTACTCCAGAACCCTCAGGGATTGTTTGGTCCAGTTTTTCTTTGTTTATCTTTATCTCTGACTCTATTACTAGATCCAGCAGGCACTATGGAGCATTAAAATCACATATCACACATATTAATATCTTCCGTATATGGGATATGTGGTTCAGAAGTAAGAGCAAATGAGATCACAACCTCTCAGGAAACATCAACAGCAAACGCAACTCATAGCTGTGCATACGGTTGAATTGTGCATAATGGATGATGCAAATTAAGGCAAACATCTCTTCATATCAAAGGCATCTTTAGAGAGCAGACATTCTTGAGGGGTCAAATCGCTGTATAACTAGAAAGTATAAGTGTAGAATAAAATAATCCTGGAAATAAGAGGTCTTGATCAGCCCTTTCTCTGGAAGAGGATCACATTCTGGGAGGTGGAGATTCTGCGTCTTGTGGAAGGAAGGCTGCTTTTGAAAGGAACATTATAAAATTACTAGCCAGTGGTATTCACTGCTCTTACAATTTAATTGTCAATCCATTTATCCCTAGGGAAAAGATGGCATAAAAGAGAGATCAGTTCATAGGTAGAAGCAAGTTGTGGGAAGGCTTTAGAAAAGTACAACTACTGTTTGTGATGACTACAAAAAAAAAGGGTTTGCAAAGGAGGACACTGTGAGATGTCCCTGGAATAACAACACAGAGCAAGTTAAATTCAAAGCGGGAGGGGGATAGGTGGTTGTCCAAAGTGTTTGTCATGACAAATTCAACTTTAAAGGCAACCCGGGTTATGCTTGGAAAAGGCCACATCCTTTCTTTGCCTCCAGTGCTCCCAAACACAGACTCCAGAGTGGGGCTGGGGTCAGCCGCGACCGTGTCCCAATTGCGGTAGACAGGATGGCCCGAATGGAGCAGCGGGCTGGGTCGCGGCAGGTGCAAGCAAAGCCCTGGGGCGCGGCCACGCCCCTCAGACCCAACTTGCTCGCAGCGCCCCCTCCCGGCCGTGCGGGCCGAGCGCGCTGAGCTCCCGTGCCCCGGGCTGCCACTCTTGGATTTCAGCCCAGTGGGAGACAGGAACTAGACTCTCTTTCTCCTGATCCTCCAAAACCCTAATAACCAGCAGACGAAAACGGATCTCCGAGCTTCAGCTTTCCAAGCGTTTCTCCAGCAATAACTTAATAACATGGGGGGAAAGGTGAGGGCTGGGAGCTAACCCCCCAAAGATTCCCCTAGCCTGGAGCACTCGCGTTTCCAGTTTCGTGTTGGAGTGGCGGGGGCTGTCTCATCTGTTCCTGCCCGGCTCACCCACCCCAACCCAGGTCCATCGCGCGCTGAAATGATAGGATGGACGGCTGGAGAGCGTCTGCGGTCTGTGCCGTCCCTCCCGCCCCCGCCCCTTCCTCTCCGGAACGCGCTGCGCCGCCGCTGTTGTCCAGCAGGCGGCGCTGCGGACGCTCTTATCCCCGGAGCCCAGTCGCTGCGTGCGCTGACAGCGGGGCTCGGCCAGTCAGCTGGAACTGAGTAGCATTCATTGAATCTGCGGATTTCATGACGTCTCCCTGCGTGGTCCATCACTTTTCTCCTAACCGGGGATTTTTTTTTTTCTTGCCACTCTTGCCTTCTTCCCTCTCCTTCCACCCGGTCTCCCTCTCCCGTCCCTGCCCAAACGCACACCCCTCCGCCCCGCCTTTGGCCCCCGCGCCCAGCCCTCCTCTCCGCTCTCGGCCGGAGGGAGCCAGTGTGAAGACGGCCGCACCTGGCTGGAGAGGCTGGGCGGGCGGAGGGGTGGGGACCGCGGGCGCCGGCGAGCTGGACCCAGAGCTGGATGAACCAACCGCGAGGAGAATGGAGTCTCCTAACAGCCTCCCGGGGCTAATGTGAAATCTGACCGTCTGATTCCAGTTTTTCTTTTTCGTTTTCTTTTGGTATTTCCTTGCCTCGCCATCCATCGTGCTGTGAATTATTAAATCCTGCTCCGTTCCAAGAGAGGAGATGATGATTGAGTGAAGCCACCCGGTCCGCAGCCAGGTAAGCGGTGCGCCGAGTTGCTCGAAGCATCAACCCGGGCGAGACGTTCCGCGCCCGGGGGTCCCGCGTCCCCTGCCCAGCTCCGCCGCCGCTGTGTGCTTCTCCACTCTGGCGAGAAACATGATGCCCAAGTCAGCGGAAAGGCGAGGGAGAAGCCGGTTACATAACAGAAGGGAAATCTGTTTCATACGGTTTTCATTAGCAACTGAAAACTCGCTCGGGGGTGGGGGGAGGAGGGGTCTGCATGCCCTGGACTCGGAGAAACCCAGTCAGTTACTGCAGACATCGCTTGAGCCTCCGCTGGCAAAGACGAAATGCACGAATAACTGGCAGGGGCGGCTTGCGGTGTAGTCACCTACAGTTGGGGAAAGCCCATTGTCTTTGTTGAAAGCTGTATCCTTGTTCTGCTTTGCATAAAGAGGAGAGGAGAAAAAAGGAGAGGGGAGCACAGAGAAGACAGCAGAAGGAGGAAAAGTGAGAGGTGGGAGAAGCAGGCAGAGAATGGAAAACAAAATAACTCCTAACTGCTCTCTATCAGCAAGACCCGAGATGTGACATGATGGCTAAAAACGGTGGCTAGGAAGATCTCCCTAGAAGTAAACTGAATTATTTTGCAATTGCAAGGGGGAAAATAACCCTTCAAATACAACGAAATGTTTATAGCATTTAGGGGGTTCGGTGAATCTGTTGACTTTTCTTCCTCCTGGGTATGTTTTCATTTGCATCAAGACATTAAGCTTGGATTCGTTTTTAACCGAACTAACATTAGTATTCCCCCAAGCCCAATAAAACCCTGGGTGGATCCACAGGTATATCTCCTGCACCAGACTCAATATGGAGAGACTTTTAGCGGGGAAACATATCTTAATGGAAACAGCCACAGAAATGGGGTGAGGTTAGTGGAGAAACAAAACACCAGCATTTTCCAAGAGTCCACCTCCACCCCGCAAAAAGGAAAAGGAATAAAAAATCTTCAGGGTCTGGAAGTTGACGATTCATTATATATGTTCAGAGTCTCTCCCTCTCTCTTTATCCAAAGTCTGACGGTCCTGGGGAACATCAAGGCACACAGTGCAATGCCAAACCCCTACTAGTCCGTTCCCTGCCTGCCTTTCTTTTGCTGAAAAACGGAGAAGGGGGGCTGCTCGAGAACTACTTAGAAAGAAAAGGGGCTTGCTGTAGTCAGGGCTGAGCTAACTGAGCTTCGCCCATTTTGCCTGGAGAAAGAGAAAAAGAGCTCGAGTCTCCATGGCGACGTAGGTGGGAGGGGATTCGGCAGCTCCAGCTACAGAAGAAAAAAAAGAAAACCCTGGACAAAACTTTCCGGCTCCAGGCAAAGAAATAAGCCAGCCGCGTTTTCTGCGGAGTGTCCCAGGGCACTGGCTATGCCCATCTCCCTGTCCGCGACGCTCGAGAGGGCGTGTAGGACTGGCCGGGTACCCCTCAAGCCTGGCGAAAGTTGCCGGGGTTTCGGAGGAGGTTCCGGATTCAGCACCAAGGCCAGAGCACAGGCGCTGGGGTGCCGCCTCCCGGGTCTGCAGCCCAGGGAAGCAGTACAGTCCTAGCTCCTCTGGTCGGGTCGTGGGAAGTCAATCACTTTCCGTAAAGAAACGATTCCCTCGCCCGTGCAGAACCTGGATATCAGATTATCCGCGGAATTAACGGGCAAAGAGCTTGCAAATCATCCATTTCATGCATGGCGGCGCATCAGAGTAACTATTCAAAATCAAGAACATTGAAACTGCAAAGGACCCGAGCTGAACTGAGAATGGAGGAGGGTCCCGTACTGTGGGGAGAAAAAAAGGCGCGCGCGCACACACACACACACACAAACACAGACACACACACACAGACACACACACTCAAAATCAAGAACATTGAAACTGCAAAGGACCCGAGCTGAACTGAGAATGGAGGAGGGTCCCATACTGTGGGGAGAAAAAAAGGCGCGCGCGCACACACACACACACACACACACACACAAACACAGACACACACACACAGACACACACACTCACACACTCACACACAGACACACACACTCACACACACACGCACACACACCAGATAAGCCCCTGACCAGAGCTGTCTAGTTTCAACTGGGTTCCTTTGGTTTACAAAAGCATCCATTGATTCCTGCCCCCTTACACGCCTCGCTAACTTTTCCTTGGGCATAGATGGCAGAAAAGCACTGTGGCCATAGCCTGGTCAGTGCGAGATCAGCCAACCAAGTTCTGTCTAAGGGTCCTAAGACCCAAGAGGGTGGAGAAATAGTTTACTCTTAGTACAGACCTGATAGGATCCTAAGCAGAGCTGCTGAATTCCTGGAAAGGGAAGAGGTCATGTCAGCAAGATGAGAACCAGTGTGAGAGCAAGGTGACTACATTTCGAAGGCTGCAGGCATAGGACAATGAGAACAGTCACTTCTCTTAATACAAACAAGGAAGAAACTGCACAGGAAGGGAGGAGTTATTACCAGTCACATTCCATTCCGACATTCACACAGGGAAAAGAGGTAAGTCTATCTAGCCATTCTGCCTTCGCCTTACCAGAAGCGGGTCTCTGCCCTGCTCTCTTCGTCGTTTGTCATAGGTCCCCCATCCACACTGATACTGAGGAGGAAAAATAGTACAGGAAGGGGGCAGTCACATTTCAAGTAGAAAGCCTTTAAGAGTGGCCTCTAGGTGTTGCAAGGGGCAGCTTGAATTGCAGACCCACGTCAAGGTTTGGCAACGAGTTGAAATGTTGATAAATCTTCTACACTATCCTTTTCACTTTTAGGGATGCACTTGTGCATAAGGTTTTGAGCTGGTTCTGGTTTGCTATTCGTAAGGATAAATAATCCTGGTTTTCCTTGCTGGGCTTTCCAACTGTGGATGTGTTGTTTTCTGAGAATGCATGCAGAGCACTCAGGACATGGTTAAAACAGTGTGTTTATACCTTCCAGCCTTTTTTCAATGATTGCTAGTGAAGACAGAGAAATCTATTCCAAACCTGGGCAAAAGGGTGAGATATTACAGTATTTATTACATTTCAATTCCTGATGGATGATAACAAATTTATCCATGATTTAATTTATAAGAGTTGCTACCTAAAGTAGGGAGAAGAAATGATGCATGAAATATTGTTAGGACTTAAAGCAGCTGTATCTTGGCTTTGTTCCATCTGATATTATCAGCAGAAAGGAAGCAGAGATTATTATGAAGATAAAGCCATAGAATAATATAGATTGTTAGATAAACAAAGTAATGTATTTGTGAGTTTTAAAGTTCAATTTCTCAAATGAATTTAAAAGGGGGGATATGTATAATCTAGGTATACGTAATTGCTCAATCAATAATCCTTAGTTCTGGTAGATTCCATGCTCACGTATTCAGTGTTAATTTACCAAACTATGACTTGCTTTCTTCCTCGGTGGCTCATTTCTGAACAAAGTGTCTTTATGTCCTTATGTAGTCAATAGCATCCTCCAAAATAATTGGCTTTCCCATTTCAAGTATGATTTGTTAAGGAGAGCAACTTAGTAAAATTCATTCCTTGCACTTGGCTCTAATTGGCCATTATTAAAAAATTACTTTGATACCTCATCTTGATATTTCCTTCATATTTACATCAGTAAATAGTGTATTCATTCATATGATCCAGGTCTTTATTTAATACATAGGATTTACATAGACTGTTTCCTCTGAGAATATGAAAATGCTTTACTTCACTCTAATTTCCCTTCCTGTGCTCTCATAAACTATCCCTACTTTATAGGATTTTTTTTTAAAAAAACATGAGAATATCTGTTTGATAAGCAATAGAAAGAAAACATTGGAGTTTTAAAATGAGGAAATAAACCATTGTGGAATTTTAACCCCACTCGCTGATTTTTACAGGTAGAAAATGATCTGTTCTCCAGGGTTCAGTGGTGATCATGTGAACCTTCATGAAAACAAGAAAAATCCTCTTTATGGAAAGACAGGCAGGCAAGATGAAGCTCTTCTCTTTGCGCTAACTCTTCCTTAATTAAATAATCTGTAAGTCATATGTAGATTAACAAGGAGAATAGACCAGAGAAAGGCAGAGGAAGAGGGAAAAAGGAAACTAGAGGAAAAGGCAGTTATTTCTTTTTACCAGGTTTGATGTGAAGATACTTTTCAAAGCAAGGTGTGTTTGCTTGTTTTTAATTCACTGTATCAGAACATTAAGGTTGGTGGAATTGAGATGTTTAAATTCAATGAACTTGAATTTATAGCTTATCAAAATTACATCTATAATTTCTCTACTTTATCTCTAATAATTGTTACTTAAATACCTAAAGAGAATTGATTCACTCGAGTTTTATAAAATTATTAAATTTGTTAATATCATTAAAAGAATTGGGCCAGCCTGGTGGCACACTGGAGAGTGCGCCACTTGGGAGCGCAGCGGCGCTCCCGCCAAGGGTTCGGATCCCATGTGGAGACCGGTTCCTGCTCACTGGCTGAGCGCGGTGTGGACGCAACACCGAGGGTTGCGATCCCGTTGCCGGTCAGTAAAAAAGACAAAAAAGGAAAAAAAAAAAAAGAATTAGTACTTAAGTTGAAAAATCATCAAAACACTTTTTTTTAAATTAGGGCTTTCTTTTAATTGTAATTAAAGTGTTTTCACAGATAAAATGCAGTCATGTGGGATAACATACATTTTTAAATTTTTTACAAGTCATTAGACATAATTATTTCTAGAAATAATTAAGATCCAATAGAAAGAGATTGTCATAATTGCAGTTAGTGCTCTAATTGTATTCTGAACTTTCTCGGACAAAGTACGAGGATATACATATACTTGATATGATCTTAATAGCATTAATTAATAAAAAAATTATTTTCCTCAAATATTAAAAGAGTAGTTAGTATCCTCCCTAAACTATAGCTTTGATCTAACCATACCTGCTAATCAGTTGTAGGTATTCATTCATTCATTCATTCATTACTGAATTGAATAGTTATTTAAATAAAACTTCAGAGAATGGTTTTGCTCAGTGCACAATATTAAAATGGCCATTCAAATCTCTATTTTGTCCAGAATGCAATAAAACCATCAATGACCTTTCCTAATTACAATATGTGAAGTTAACCCCAGGTTTTAACTAAATGACTGTTTAATTCATGTCTATACAGATGTATGCCAATCACATTAAGCCCATCAACCCCTTCCATCTCATGTTTCACGTTTCTTCTCTATAGCTGTGCATAGGACTAGGGACCATACAGTCCTGGTTGTTCTTTTGATGAATAGACTTTAGCTAACACCACCAGTCATATTCCCAGTCACAGAGATGTGGTTTCTTGTATGAAATCTTTACAAAAGGAACTAGCAAGTGAATCTGCAGGTTAAAAAGATTCACATCCTTGCCAACAACTGTTTTGTGGGACTAAATCTAAAAGTATTATATGCAACTGAGAGACAAATCTACCAATTAAATTTAAATCCTGGTGCTGCAGCAGTTTTTTCTTTAATCTTACAGGCATCTGCTTTTTTCCTGAGATCAGAATGGATCTTTTTAATGATGTTTTAAATTTTCTTCATATCGTCCAGCAGGAATTTGTTCAAGTTGACAATGTGTTTGGCAGGCAGTATTGCTCCATGATTAAGAGCACAGCCTCTGGTGTCTACATTTGCAACAAGGTCTGTGTGTATCACACAGTTTTTGTTAGGTTTGGTGCAATAACAGAAACCCTAGCATCTCAGTGGCTTGCAAAACAGAAGTGTATTACTTCCTCAAGCTACATGCCTTTGCTGGTCAGCTATGGCTCTGCTCCCTGTGTCTTCTCTATGCTGAGATCCAGACTGAAGAACCAGTCCAATCTGAGACATTCCATTCCAGTGTCAGAGGGAAAAGAGAATTCCAAATTAAGCTATGGCCCTTAAAACTCCTGCGTAGATATGGCAAAGTTATCCACTCACATTCCGTTGACTGGAACAAGCCATGTGTCCCACCAGTGTCATTGGTAAATGGGATGGAGATGTGTGTTTCTCCCACAGTGAGGCACTGCAAGTTACACAGCAGCAGGTGGGGACGTATAATCTTCTTACAGACAGGGAAGTGATGAATTGGGGATAATTACATAATCCACTGAACTAATTGTGTGACCTTGATCAATTTTATAACTTGGTTTTCCTACACAAAATGAAAATAATAATAATAACATCTGCCCCCAGAGATTTTATGACGATTCATGTGATAATGTGAGTTTCTTAACACAACATTCAGCACAAAGTGTGTACTTTATAAATAGTAGATGCTGTTATTTTTTGTTACAATATGGCATTATGTTCAGTCCTCAGTGAGGCTATGTGTATCGTATTAATTAGATACCTGCTACAACAGAAATTCTCCCAATCTCAGTAATTTAACAAAATAGAAGATTTTTCTCATTCTTGTAAGTCTAATTAGCTGATGTCATACAGAGACCCAGGATTTGTCATCTTTAACACATGGCTTCCAAGATCTCCTGAGGGTTGATACCCAGCTCATTCTTGTAAGTCTAATTAGCTGATGTCATACAGAGACCCAGGATTTGTCATCTTTAACAACTTCCAAGATCTCCTGAGGGTTGATACCCAGGTAGGAGGCAGGGAAAGAGGGAGAGTAGGCGATTTTCCAGGAGATTTTAATGATCCAGGCCTGGAAGTAATGTATATCATTTCTACCCATATTCTGTGGCCATACGTAACTGCAGGAGTAGCTGGCAATTGTAATTTAGCTCTGTGCGCAGGAGGAAGGAAAACTGGTAGGGTAAACACACTGGAATCTCTGGCATATACACCCTATGTAAATGTCTGGCATCAAAGAAATGCAACTCACATTGGTCAAGAATGTGGGGGTAGGCAGAGCTAATAATTTGTTCCCATGGTGAAAAGATTCCTGGTGGAGACAGTATTTTGTTGCTCCCTTGAGTTATTCTTCAGTGGTGTATAAATACATATATTTTAAAGAAGTTAGTTAGGATCTTTTGGCTTTTGGAGCAAGAGTGGATGATACTTCACAAAAGAGGTGCAAATCCATATTGTTTGACTTCTGTTCACTGAACCGTTAAAGTAGACACAAAAAAGAAGAGCTAACTTCCCAACCCATACTCAGGAGCAACCTCCCAGTCCTGACAATTCCACCCCCACGTTGTGTCTAAGAATGCTGAAGAATTAGAGGCTGTCTTGCAATATCTGGTATTGCTGTTGACTAACAATTTGCATTTTGTTTTGGATTACACAGATGTCTATAGGTTAGGCACACGCTGTAAATTTAGGTTGAATTAATCTAACAATAGTCAGTGTTCTCCTGAAAACAGACCATGAAATTTTGAATTAATCTAACAATAGTCAGTGTAAGTAGTCTTTGAGAACCTCTGCCTGACTCAAGGAGAGCATGTACCCTTGGAAACTGAGAGCCATACCTTTTCACTCTAAGTGAGAGACCAGCTTCAATGCTAAACTTACAACCTAAGGAAGAGAAATGTCAGGGGAATATATGGGATGGCTATGAATGAAAGATCCAGAAGAACCAAGGTGGTGGTCCATGATGGCTCCAGCTCTCTCACATCATTCCCACTCCCCTAAGTCAGGTCCACTCATGCAAGACCCAAGTTTACCAACCTCAAATAGTGAATACCACCAAAACATGTTAATCCTCCCATGGGGCAGTTGACTGGATTGGAGAACCCTTGGCCACTTTAAATATCTTGCCATTCCAAAGTAAACAGTGTCCCATAGTGGAACTTCTGTTTGATGAAGAGAGTGATTTTGAGGAGAGGGTTTATTTCACTGCCACCTTCTGTCATTTCAATCTAAAAGGGATACAACCCTACTCAGTCATCTGTGGAAAGGAGTAGTCAGGATGGTAGATGAGTCCAAACCATGTAATGCAAGAAAGAGATGAAAGAATTAAGGGTGTTTTCCCTTCAGAATACTTGGGGAAAATGACGGTTGCTTTCAGGCAGTTTATTTCACTGCCACCTTCTGTCATTTCAATCTAAAAGGGATACAACCCTACTCAGTCATATGTGGAAAGGAGTAGTCAGGATGGTAGATGAGTCCAAACCATGTAATACAAGAAAGAGATGAAAGAATTAAGGGTGTTTTCCCTTCAGAATACTTGGGGAAAATGACGGTTGCTTTCAGGCGTCTTGATATTTGAAGAAGGAGGGATTAGAACTGTTGTGCTGGGCTCTCAGGGATAAAACTAGGACCTAGCAATAGAAACTACAAAGTGACATTTTTGATTCAATATGAGACAGGGTTTTCTGGAGTCAGAACTGGGCAGAGGTATGTGGTCTGCATTTGCACAGCTGCAAAGTCTCCACCACTGGAAGGTACCAAGAAGCTGGGAATGCTCAGAAGTGGGGATGGAGTGTGTGTGTTTTAGAGCCTCTGCCAACACAGAGCACTTCTCATCCCTGTGACTGCAGTGACGCCTTCAGTTTTAGTCAACAAATCAGACTGCGCCTCAGCCTTCTGTGGGGTCATTGTTTTGCTCCTTGAGAAAACATCACTTCTCTATCAAAGAAATAACTCATATTTAACCAAAATGACATTTTGGTCCATACCCAAAACTTGTCGTTGATGAGAACAGGTCTGGAAGATGTGGTCACATGACTAAGCTGCAAGAGGTCTGCAGTGTCCACCACTGGCAGAAGAAATTAACCCTTGCTTCATGTTGTCCGTGGAGCTCTACCGTCAATCAAAATATACAGAATGCAACGTCTCTTTGGAGCTTCTCGACAGCCTCGTGTCCTTTCAGACTTGGGACCCCATGACTCATCAGCCAGAATACACGAGATTTGTAGACATCTCTTATGTGCAAAATATAGTGCTCATAAGATATCACTCTTACTCTCAAGGAATCCAGTCTCAGTAATGGCAAAGGAAGAATGGATCTCTTCCTCTTCAGCTGTCTTGTGAAATCTCACCAGCGAATACCCTAAATATATATTCACCTTCCTGAATTTCAACCAGCCCTCCTGGGGTGGCCAGGCTCACAGCAGTAAAGTATATAAAGAGAGGGAACACAAAGAGTAAGGGAAATACAGGAACTATATATGATATTATTTGTTATTATAAAAGGGGTTCGTCCTTTGGGAAGGAGGCTGAATTAGGGGGCCCTCTTTCTTATCAGCACTTGAGGGGTACTGGGCCCCAAACCAACACTTCACATGTCTCCTCGACAGGCCACAGGTGGGTCTCTATGGGCAGAAGCATCAGAGCTGACAAAAGTTAGCTCAGATCAGTGGTCCCCAAAGTGTGTCACCGAACCAGCAGCAACATCATCACCAAGGAAGTAGCTACACATGCGAATTCTTGAGCCCACCCCAGACCCACTAAATCAAAAACCCTCAGGATGGGGCCAGCCACCTGCATAGCCCCTCCAGGGACTCTGAGGCATACTGAAGTGTGAGAACTGTTAGCTTAGGTTTTCCTCAGATCTGCTGTAAGCAGGAACTCTGAGCATGCTGCCTCTTCCTGTTTCTTCCCACGGTGAAGACCTCGACATGTGCGTTCATGCATGAGCCATGCAAAGTCACAACTGGAGACAGAATGCCATCCCCATCTTCCACTGCGTTGTCAGATTTCATCTGGACTCCGTACCCAGGGGAAAAGAGCATAAACCAAAAGCTTTTTTGTCTAACATATAAAATATGCATGATCACACTAAGTTGCAAAAGATTATGGGCACAAAGCAAGGGCTTCTCTGTTGCTCTTGTTGTGTAAATAGACTGCTTCATCTTTTGGAATTATGGTTAATCCATCCAGAAGTCTTTTGTTCTTTTTAAAATTAATAGTCTTATCTATTATCCTTTAAATAAAAGACACTATCAGCAAATAAGAATGGAGACTCTTGAGAAAAGCCATATTAAGAAAATTGAATAGAGGGCTTATCATGGCAAACCTTCATGCAGTCAAGTGAGGAATAATTATAGTTATGTAATGTTTACTTTCATTCAAAACATCTCTTGACTGTCTGCGTATTTCCAGAAAGCAGCCTTTAATAGCTTTGTCCTGTATCATCACAGCTTCTTGGATTAGTCAGTCAATAAATCGCTAATAAGTACCTACTATGTAAAGAAGACAGAGGAGAAACAGGAAAGATATTCTGACTCCAGCCCTCAGAGGCCTCAGACTTGAAGAAAATAATAATATCAATGAAACAATAATGTGTGACACCCAGAACATAGCATTTACTGTAGCATTCAACAAGAAAGAGGGTGGTGCTAGAATTTAAGTTGGGGAGGGAAATATGAGTAAGGACTGGGAGCAGTAGGAAACATGCAAGGATATGGTGGAATGTGAATGGGTCTTGCAAGAAGAGTGAGGTTTGGGTGGGTAATGGGGGAAGGGTGGGCACCTGCATTCAAGTGTATTGGCAATAAGGGTTGGTCAGGCTGGGGTATGGTCTCCCACTCCATGGAGAAAATGGACAGCCAGGCACCAGTGTAGAAGGTGAAGTCATAGATCTTTGAGAAGTAGCTGCTTTGACCGGGGGTATGCAGGAGGATACACAAGGGATTTTAATCTGATGGCTGTGGTAGGAAATACCAGATCAGAAGTGAATTAGGATACTGACAAGAAGGGAAGAAGACCTAAGCACGCTCAGAGCAGTGAGATACCAATAGAAAAATGGTCCAGTTTTAGTGCTATCAGCGGTGCTGAAAGCAGATGATCACTCATGAGCCCAGAGAGCAGACTGATGATGGATTCTATCCAAAGAAAATCTCTAACGCTGCACTCCATGAGCAAGAGGGATCGCACGTGGCCACGGTCCAGGTGTGGAGTGCTGAGGTCGTCACAGTGAATAAACAACGCTGCTGAGAAGAAGGCTGGGGGAGCCTCTACAGCAGCCACCTAGAGTGCGGCTCGTTGGTCCTGTTACGAGCAAATAGGTGGCTGGCAGCATCTCAGAGCATTTCTGGTGGAGTGCTGAGGTCGTCACAGTGAATAAACAACGCTGCTGAGAAGAAGGCTGGGGGAGCCACTACAGCAGCCACCTAGAGTTCGGCTCGTTGGTCCTGTTACGAGCAAATAGGTGGCTGGCAGCATCTCAGAGCATGTCTTGGGGGATTTGTCCTTCCTGGGGCACTGTGGGGAACCAGTATGACCAGGGTTGCAAATGGGAAATGCGTTAATCCCAAAGATGATGGGACCATTTATTTTGTGATCTGGAACAGAGTAGACATGACTTCTTTCTCATTTGCAAAAACAATGTTGCTTGTAATCATTTATAGTTGTATATGCCAAACTACAAACATTTTCTCTGCCCATGGAGTAAAACTCACTTATGCCTTTATGGAAGTCACTGAAAATTTAGGCTGAAAAGAGTTGCTGAACCAGCATAAATGGACACCCCTTGGAAACACGGAGTCTATGGCAAAAATATTAAAAGGGCTTTAAGTGGAACCTACCTTAATCTGGGAGTAAGCTTGATGGTATGGCCCACTTCAGTACAATGTTAAGTGTGGGTTAATTTAGAACCTCAAAATAAGTGAAGATAGTTTTTACAAGTCCCCAAAATGATAAAAACAATGAGCTAAAATACCTTGCTTTCAATGAACTTTATTTTTCAGGAAAATAGTTTGGGTTTGTTTGTCCTGCACCATTGAGACAACCATCATGATTTTCTATTCCTGTTGTGTGCATAAGTGGAGTTTATTTTAAATTAGCAGTGCTGAATTTTTTGTACAACTCAGCTGTCATGGGGAGAACAAAGAGTTGGGCACTGGATTGATAATGGCTATTATGTGAGATTCCAGGATGAGAAAGTATATTTCTCCTGAAAATCCTTGGTTATAATTAGTCACCAAAACAATACCAAAGTCATTCATGATAGCCCTCCAACAAAATGTGTCAAACCTGAATTTTAGAGCAAATGATAGAAAAAAAATGGCATTGTGGTCATCACACAAAAACTAGTCACACAAAACGAGTCTGGAATAAGAGAATTTAATTAAAACCCACCAGTCATTTTCAAATAAACCCCCAATATTTTCACTGAGTTAATAAGATTTTATTAAAATAGGCAATTCTTAAACTATACTAGATCTTTTTTGTTGATTCTCAACCCATCTAAAGTAAATTGTCCTTTTATTGAAAAAAAAAAAAGGCTTTTAGCACTGAGGATGTCTTGGTGATTCCAGATGTCCTGGTGAAAAATCATAATTCTTGTTTGACTGCTTGAGCTCTTAAATGTGCAAGAATTGTTCTAATTCATTCTTTTCTTCATGTAAGGAATCTGGGCTCAAGTTACTTCTTCCCTTCTTAAATTTCCAAATTTAAGAAGCTGTTGTTATTGCTTCAGCGACACTTGATACATAGAGAGTGACAGCCCTGGTGCCCATCCTGGCTTCTTCCAATGCCTTTTCAGACATCAGTGACCTGGTTGAGTCACTTGTGCTTCACATTCTAACCACAAAACAGATTCAGTCACTCTGTCCCCTTACAGCATCTTAAGATTTCATAACATGATCAACTACGTGAGAAAAGATCAGAGAAATGTTGCACATGAGAAAGCACGTCTGACAGTGGGAGGGCAGAATTGGCGGGCAGTAGTTTCTAATAAGGAAGGAAAATGGGCTTGAGATACATGCAAAGAAGACTTCCTGAAATCAGAGGTTCTGCTGTAAAGGAAGGGAGGATAATCTACTTGCTGTCATCTCAGAGAAATCAAAAGGAGAAACCAGGTGGCTTCTTAGTTAGATGTCCAGTTCACTGAATCTGAGATGTCAGTTAAAGTACATTTGAAAATGCCACTAAAATGAAAAGTCATGTTTTTGTGCCTGCTTGACCTTTCTCCCTCTCACTGTGGGCACTGCCCAGGGGGCTCTTTGTGTAGCCACCTGGTGGGCTGGTGCTACCTGCACACGTTCTACCTTGCGTGAACCCTGTGACAACCAGGGCCAGACTGCACGTCGTTTCATCCCCTCTGTGTCTCTTCCAAGAGTCTCACAGAAAAGCCGCCTCATGGGCTGGCCCAGTGGCACACTGGAGAGTGCACCGCTTGGGAGCGTGGCGGTGCTCCCGCCGAGGGTTCGGATCCCATGTGGAGACTGGTTCCCGCTCACTGGCTGAGCGCAGTGTGGGCGCAACACCGAGAGTTGAGATCCCGTTGCCGGTCAGTAAAAAAGACAAAAAGGAAAAAAAAAAAAAAAAAGAAAAGAAAAGCCGCCTCATTATATGGTGTAATGCCTAAACTGTTCTGATTCCATTAGAACTACTGGAAACAAAACTATTAAGAATAGTTTTCTTTGCAAAATGACTATATTTTTCTATGTAGTCAAATTGTAGCCATTTCTACAATTTCAGCAAAGACCCACTGTACAAAAAATAAAACACCCAAATGGAGGTCACAAGGGAGATGTAACATGAGAAAGAGCTTTTTCCTTCTCTTAGTGACTTGTGCTAGTGAAAACATCTACTCTGGATGTCACTCAGATGCAATATTTGAATGATGCAGGAAAAGGAATAAATCCTTGTTTCAGATGGGACAAGGTGGACAACATTCACTCTGAGCCGTGTAAAAATTGGAGCACAGTCCAGATTGCTGGTTTTTGATGCTTCTGTATTGGTATTGTCCTTCCGGTTGCTTTAAAGATCTTTAAAACCTAAGTCATAATCCCTTTATCCATAAACACATTTCCTTTCAAGAAGCCTGAGAGATTGGAGTTAACTGTGAGTCATGCAAGTCTATAGAATGAGCTTTCACAGTCACTGAGTTCTCATAGGTGTTATTTAACTTCTTCCTGTATCAGGTTTTCCAGCTACAAAACAGGGATAATTCAGAAAAAAAAAAAAATAGTAATGCATTTTTCTGTCCCCTGCTTCTAAGAGAATATGAAAAAATATATTAAACGATGTAATGATTTTATAATTAAAAAAAAAAATAGTAATGCATTTTTCTGTCCCCTGCTTCTAAGAGAATATGAAAAAATATAATAAACGATGTAATGATTTTATAATGTTTTTTAAATGCCAAGCATATATGATACTTCAGGAGGCAGATATGCTACTTACAGCTACACTTGCAGGACGTGAAAGGAGAAATAACTAAGTTTAAAGATAGAATAATGACCCAGATACATCACAGGCACCCACATC
Organism: Galeopterus variegatus; assembly: GCF_000696425.1. Lineage (NCBI taxonomy): Eukaryota > Metazoa > Chordata > Mammalia > Dermoptera > Cynocephalidae > Galeopterus > Galeopterus variegatus. The sequence goes on from NW_007726586.1 coordinate 29,548, forward strand.
ATCAGAGACTGAACTGCGTCCAGCACGGCACACTCACCAACATAGGAAGTAGGCTCATGTTTTAGAAAGATGTGTAACAACTGAAATTGAAATCCTAGGTTGGAATTCAGTTTAATCCTGGGTTAAAGAGATAACCCAAACAATTCAATTAAGCCAAAACGTGCCATTGCTGAAGCACTTTCGATCATCAAAAAGTTAAAGTCAACCCTCTTCATTGAACCAAACTGTTTACCAAATCACTGTGGACTTGTGAACACAACATCTTGTGGTGAGAACTGAGTTTCAAAGTGTGTATACATGTATATGTTTGGGGGTAGGAGAAGCTCTCCACATTTATACCCATATATCCATATAGTCATCGAGGGTTCCATACAAGTGACACTTCTCAGATCCACTGTGGGGAAACTTCTACCAATGGAAATGTAGAGAAAGTATATTTTGGGTGTGTCCTGACTTGTAGAAACCAACCCGCTCTTTCTCCGAGATAACACTTCCCTTTTAAGTAACTTTCCAATTTTATCTCTTCCCTTGTTTTAACACTCCTACAAAGCAAGCAATGTTTACTGCTGATTCAGAAAAGTCACAAATGCTGACCTCAGGGAAGCTTGTGCTCACACAGCCAGACCAGAGACAACAGAGCACTGTCCATGTGTCTCACCTGGGCCCACAGCCATTTGTTGCATGAGTTAAGCTGTATTCAATGTCGAAAAATGTGAAAATTTAGATAAGCTAATTTTTTAAAAAAGAGAAAGGAAGAAAGGAAGGAAAGAAGGAATGAATGAGAAACAGGGTAAAATAGGAGAGAGGGAAAGGAAGGAGGGAGAAAAGGAAGGAAACAGCATAAACAGTAAACATATGGGTTTATTTATATTTTTTAACTAAAATTGGACCATTGCATACACCTGCTTTTCTTACCTGACAATACCTCACTAGCTTCTTTCCCAGTCAGTTACTGCAGGTGAAATGTCGACTTCTTTGGCCTCATCTCCTACCCGGTCCTCTCTCCCCTCCCTTCAGCCCCTGCTGAGGGACTCTAGCTGTTCCTCAAACACAACAGGTGCTTGCTACATAGCTCGGGGCCTCCTAACTCGCTGCCTGGGGTGCTCTTCCTCCAGATTTCCCTTTCTTCCACCCAATCCTGAATTGCCACCTTCTGAGAGGGAACCTCTGTCCTCACTCTCATTAAGCCCATGCTCACACACACCCTCCTCCCTGGCTGCCCTGTCCTCCTCCCCGATTTAATTTCCTCCGCGGTGCTTGTCACCTGCTAGTCTACCACATAAATCACGTGTCAATTTTGTTTGTCTTCTGCCTACTGCAGTAGAAGCTAAACTCCTGGGGTCAGAGCTTTTTGTCTGCTTTGCTCACTGGGTATCCCCAGCATCACACACACTGCCCTGCACACAGCAGGTGCTCAATATTGTTGGATAAATATAGAACATCATTGTGATGGCTGCACTGTAAGTAATTCTAAAATGTATTTACTGGGCTTTTATTACATCCTTTATTTTGGGCATTTGGGTCTTTTCCCTTTTTGTTGTTACAAACAATGCTATTGAAAGCATCCTGAGCACACTGTATCTTTTTTTTTTTTTTTTTTTTTTG
>NW_007726586.1:32152-48519 GCF_000696425.1 Galeopterus variegatus
TCATTCTTGTAAGTCTAATTAGCTGATGTCATACAGAGACCCAGGATTTGTCATCTTTAACAACTTCCAAGATCTCCTGAGGGTTGATACCCAGGTAGGAGGCAGGGAAAGAGGGAGAGTAGGCGATTTTCCAGGAGATTTTAATGATCCAGGCCTGGAAGTAATGTATATCATTTCTACCCATATTCTGTGGCCATACGTAACTGCAGGAGTAGCTGGCAATTGTAATTTAGCTCTGTGCGCAGGAGGAAGGAAAACTGGTAGGGTAAACACACTGGAATCTCTGGCATATACACCCTATGTAAATGTCTGGCATCAAAGAAATGCAACTCACATTGGTCAAGAATGTGGGGGTAGGCAGAGCTAATAATTTGTTCCCATGGTGAAAAGATTCCTGGTGGAGACAGTATTTTGTTGCTCCCTTGAGTTATTCTTCAGTGGTGTATAAATACATATATTTTAAAGAAGTTAGTTAGGATCTTTTGGCTTTTGGAGCAAGAGTGGATGATACTTCACAAAAGAGGTGCAAATCCATATTGTTTGACTTCTGTTCACTGAACCGTTAAAGTAGACACAAAAAAGAAGAGCTAACTTCCCAACCCATACTCAGGAGCAACCTCCCAGTCCTGACAATTCCACCCCCACGTTGTGTCTAAGAATGCTGAAGAATTAGAGGCTGTCTTGCAATATCTGGTATTGCTGTTGACTAACAATTTGCATTTTGTTTTGGATTACACAGATGTCTATAGGTTAGGCACACGCTGTAAATTTAGGTTGAATTAATCTAACAATAGTCAGTGTTCTCCTGAAAACAGACCATGAAATTTGTAAGTAGTCTTTGAGAACCTCTGCCTGACTCAAGGAGAGCATGTACCCTTGGAAACTGAGAGCCATACCTTTTCACTCTAAGTGAGAGACCAGCTTCAATGCTAAACTTACAACCTAAGGAAGAGAAATGTCAGGGGAATATATGGGATGGCTATGAATGAAAGATCCAGAAGAACCAAGGTGGTGGTCCATGATGGCTCCAGCTCTCTCACATCATTCCCACTCCCCTAAGTCAGGTCCACTCATGCAAGACCCAAGTTTACCAACCTCAAATAGTGAATACCACCAAAACATGTTAATCCTCCCATGGGGCAGTTGACTGGATTGGAGAACCCTTGGCCACTTTAAATATCTTGCCATTCCAAAGTAAACAGTGTCCCATAGTGGAACTTCTGTTTGATGAAGAGAGTGATTTTGAGGAGAGGGTTTATTTCACTGCCACCTTCTGTCATTTCAATCTAAAAGGGATACAACCCTACTCAGTCATCTGTGGAAAGGAGTAGTCAGGATGGTAGATGAGTCCAAACCATGTAATGCAAGAAAGAGATGAAAGAATTAAGGGTGTTTTCCCTTCAGAATACTTGGGGAAAATGACGGTTGCTTTCAGGCATCTTGATATTTGAAGAAGGAGGGATTAGAACTGTTGTGCTGGGCTCTCAGGGATAAAACTAGGACCTAGCAATAGAAACTACAAAGTGACATTTTTGATTCAATATGAGACAGGGTTTTCTGGAGTCAGAACTGGGCAGAGGTATGTGGTCTGCATTTGCACAGCTGCAAAGTCTCCACCACTGGAAGGTACCAAGAAGCTGGGAATGCTCAGAAGTGGGGATGGAGTGTGTGTGTTTTAGAGCCTCTGCCAACACAGAGCACTTCTCATCCCTGTGACTGCAGTGACGCCTTCAGTTTTAGTCAACAAATCAGACTGCGCCTCAGCCTTCTGTGGGGTCATTGTTTTGCTCCTTGAGAAAACATCACTTCTCTATCAAAGAAATAACTCATATTTAACCAAAATGACATTTTGGTCCATACCCAAAACTTGTCGTTGATGAGAACAGGTCTGGAAGATGTGGTCACATGACTAAGCTGCAAGAGGTCTGCAGTGTCCACCACTGGCAGAAGAAATTAACCCTTGCTTCATGTTGTCCGTGGAGCTCTACCGTCAATCAAAATATACAGAATGCAACGTCTCTTTGGAGCTTCTCGACAGCCTCGTGTCCTTTCAGACTTGGGACCCCATGACTCATCAGCCAGAATACACGAGATTTGTAGACATCTCTTATGTGCAAAATATAGTGCTCATAAGATATCACTCTTACTCTCAAGGAATCCAGTCTCAGTAATGGCAAAGGAAGAATGGATCTCTTCCTCTTCAGCTGTCTTGTGAAATCTCACCAGCGAATACCCTAAATATATATTCACCTTCCTGAATTTCAACCAGCCCTCCTGGGGTGGCCAGGCTCACAGCAGTAAAGTATATAAAGAGAGGGAACACAAAGAGTAAGGGAAATACAGGAACTATATATGATATTATTTGTTATTATAAAAGGGGTTCGTCCTTTGGGAAGGAGGCTGAATTAGGGGGCCCTCTTTCTTATCAGCACTTGAGGGGTACTGGGCCCCAAACCAACACTTCACATGTCTCCTCGACAGGCCACAGGTGGGTCTCTATGGGCAGAAGCATCAGAGCTGACAAAAGTTAGCTCAGATCAGTGGTCCCCAAAGTGTGTCACCGAACCAGCAGCAACATCATCACCAAGGAAGTAGCTACACATGCGAATTCTTGAGCCCACCCCAGACCCACTAAATCAAAAACCCTCAGGATGGGGCCAGCCACCTGCATAGCCCCTCCAGGGACTCTGAGGCATACTGAAGTGTGAGAACTGTTAGCTTAGGTTTTCCTCAGATCTGCTGTAAGCAGGAACTCTGAGCATGCTGCCTCTTCCTGTTTCTTCCCACGGTGAAGACCTCGACATGTGCGTTCATGCATGAGCCATGCAAAGTCACAACTGGAGACAGAATGCCATCCCCATCTTCCACTGCGTTGTCAGATTTCATCTGGACTCCGTACCCAGGGGAAAAGAGCATAAACCAAAAGCTTTTTTGTCTAACATATAAAATATGCATGATCACACTAAGTTGCAAAAGATTATGGGCACAAAGCAAGGGCTTCTCTGTTGCTCTTGTTGTGTAAATAGACTGCTTCATCTTTTGGAATTATGGTTAATCCATCCAGAAGTCTTTTGTTCTTTTTAAAATTAATAGTCTTATCTATTATCCTTTAAATAAAAGACACTATCAGCAAATAAGAATGGAGACTCTTGAGAAAAGCCATATTAAGAAAATTGAATAGAGGGCTTATCATGGCAAACCTTCATGCAGTCAAGTGAGGAATAATTATAGTTATGTAATGTTTACTTTCATTCAAAACATCTCTTGACTGTCTGCGTATTTCCAGAAAGCAGCCTTTAATAGCTTTGTCCTGTATCATCACAGCTTCTTGGATTAGTCAGTCAATAAATCGCTAATAAGTACCTACTATGTAAAGAAGACAGAGGAGAAACAGGAAAGATATTCTGACTCCAGCCCTCAGAGGCCTCAGACTTGAAGAAAATAATAATATCAATGAAACAATAATGTGTGACACCCAGAACATAGCATTTACTGTAGCATTCAACAAGAAAGAGGGTGGTGCTAGAATTTAAGTTGGGGAGGGAAATATGAGTAAGGACTGGGAGCAGTAGGAAACATGCAAGGATATGGTGGAATGTGAATGGGTCTTGCAAGAAGAGTGAGGTTTGGGTGGGTAATGGGGGAAGGGTGGGCACCTGCATTCAAGTGTATTGGCAATAAGGGTTGGTCAGGCTGGGGTATGGTCTCCCACTCCATGGAGAAAATGGACAGCCAGGCACCAGTGTAGAAGGTGAAGTCATAGATCTTTGAGAAGTAGCTGCTTTGACCGGGGGTATGCAGGAGGATACACAAGGGATTTTAATCTGATGGCTGTGGTAGGAAATACCAGATCAGAAGTGAATTAGGATACTGACAAGAAGGGAAGAAGACCTAAGCACGCTCAGAGCAGTGAGATACCAATAGAAAAATGGTCCAGTTTTAGTGCTATCAGCGGTGCTGAAAGCAGATGATCACTCATGAGCCCAGAGAGCAGACTGATGATGGATTCTATCCAAAGAAAATCTCTAACGCTGCACTCCATGAGCAAGAGGGATCGCACGTGGCCACGGTCCAGGTGTGGAGTGCTGAGGTCGTCACAGTGAATAAACAACGCTGCTGAGAAGAAGGCTGGGGGAGCCTCTACAGCAGCCACCTAGAGTGCGGCTCGTTGGTCCTGTTACGAGCAAATAGGTGGCTGGCAGCATCTCAGAGCATTTCTGGGGGGATTTGTCCTTCCTGGGGCACTGTGGGGAACCAGTATGACCAGGGTTGCAAATGGGAAATGCGTTAATCCCAAAGATGATGGGACCATTTATTTTGTGATCTGGAACAGAGTAGACATGACTTCTTTCTCATTTGCAAAAACAATGTTGCTTGTAATCATTTATAGTTGTATATGCCAAACTACAAACATTTTCTCTGCCCATGGAGTAAAACTCACTTATGCCTTTATGGAAGTCACTGAAAATTTAGGCTGAAAAGAGTTGCTGAACCAGCATAAATGGACACCCCTTGGAAACACGGAGTCTATGGCAAAAATATTAAAAGGGCTTTAAGTGGAACCTACCTTAATCTGGGAGTAAGCTTGATGGTATGGCCCACTTCAGTACAATGTTAAGTGTGGGTTAATTTAGAACCTCAAAATAAGTGAAGATAGTTTTTACAAGTCCCCAAAATGATAAAAACAATGAGCTAAAATACCTTGCTTTCAATGAACTTTATTTTTCAGGAAAATAGTTTGGGTTTGTTTGTCCTGCACCATTGAGACAACCATCATGATTTTCTATTCCTGTTGTGTGCATAAGTGGAGTTTATTTTAAATTAGCAGTGCTGAATTTTTTGTACAACTCAGCTGTCATGGGGAGAACAAAGAGTTGGGCACTGGATTGATAATGGCTATTATGTGAGATTCCAGGATGAGAAAGTATATTTCTCCTGAAAATCCTTGGTTATAATTAGTCACCAAAACAATACCAAAGTCATTCATGATAGCCCTCCAACAAAATGTGTCAAACCTGAATTTTAGAGCAAATGATAGAAAAAAAATGGCATTGTGGTCATCACACAAAAACTAGTCACACAAAACGAGTCTGGAATAAGAGAATTTAATTAAAACCCACCAGTCATTTTCAAATAAACCCCCAATATTTTCACTGAGTTAATAAGATTTTATTAAAATAGGCAATTCTTAAACTATACTAGATCTTTTTTGTTGATTCTCAACCCATCTAAAGTAAATTGTCCTTTTATTGAAAAAAAAAAAAGGCTTTTAGCACTGAGGATGTCTTGGTGATTCCAGATGTCCTGGTGAAAAATCATAATTCTTGTTTGACTGCTTGAGCTCTTAAATGTGCAAGAATTGTTCTAATTCATTCTTTTCTTCATGTAAGGAATCTGGGCTCAAGTTACTTCTTCCCTTCTTAAATTTCCAAATTTAAGAAGCTGTTGTTATTGCTTCAGCGACACTTGATACATAGAGAGTGACAGCCCTGGTGCCCATCCTGGCTTCTTCCAATGCCTTTTCAGACATCAGTGACCTGGTTGAGTCACTTGTGCTTCACATTCTAACCACAAAACAGATTCAGTCACTCTGTCCCCTTACAGCATCTTAAGATTTCATAACATGATCAACTACGTGAGAAAAGATCAGAGAAATGTTGCACATGAGAAAGCACGTCTGACAGTGGGAGGGCAGAATTGGCGGGCAGTAGTTTCTAATAAGGAAGGAAAATGGGCTTGAGATACATGCAAAGAAGACTTCCTGAAATCAGAGGTTCTGCTGTAAAGGAAGGGAGGATAATCTACTTGCTGTCATCTCAGAGAAATCAAAAGGAGAAACCAGGTGGCTTCTTAGTTAGATGTCCAGTTCACTGAATCTGAGATGTCAGTTAAAGTACATTTGAAAATGCCACTAAAATGAAAAGTCATGTTTTTGTGCCTGCTTGACCTTTCTCCCTCTCACTGTGGGCACTGCCCAGGGGGCTCTTTGTGTAGCCACCTGGTGGGCTGGTGCTACCTGCACACGTTCTACCTTGCGTGAACCCTGTGACAACCAGGGCCAGACTGCACGTCGTTTCATCCCCTCTGTGTCTCTTCCAAGAGTCTCACAGAAAAGCCGCCTCATGGGCTGGCCCAGTGGCACACTGGAGAGTGCACCGCTTGGGAGCGTGGCGGTGCTCCCGCCGAGGGTTCGGATCCCATGTGGAGACTGGTTCCCGCTCACTGGCTGAGCGCAGTGTGGGCGCAACACCGAGAGTTGAGATCCCGTTGCCGGTCAGTAAAAAAGACAAAAAGGAAAAAAAAAAAAAAAAAGAAAAGAAAAGCCGCCTCATTATATGGTGTAATGCCTAAACTGTTCTGATTCCATTAGAACTACTGGAAACAAAACTATTAAGAATAGTTTTCTTTGCAAAATGACTATATTTTTCTATGTAGTCAAATTGTAGCCATTTCTACAATTTCAGCAAAGACCCACTGTACAAAAAATAAAACACCCAAATGGAGGTCACAAGGGAGATGTAACATGAGAAAGAGCTTTTTCCTTCTCTTAGTGACTTGTGCTAGTGAAAACATCTACTCTGGATGTCACTCAGATGCAATATTTGAATGATGCAGGAAAAGGAATAAATCCTTGTTTCAGATGGGACAAGGTGGACAACATTCACTCTGAGCCGTGTAAAAATTGGAGCACAGTCCAGATTGCTGGTTTTTGATGCTTCTGTATTGGTATTGTCCTTCCGGTTGCTTTAAAGATCTTTAAAACCTAAGTCATAATCCCTTTATCCATAAACACATTTCCTTTCAAGAAGCCTGAGAGATTGGAGTTAACTGTGAGTCATGCAAGTCTATAGAATGAGCTTTCACAGTCACTGAGTTCTCATAGGTGTTATTTAACTTCTTCCTGTATCAGGTTTTCCAGCTACAAAACAGGGATAATTCAGAAAAAAAAAAAAATAGTAATGCATTTTTCTGTCCCCTGCTTCTAAGAGAATATGAAAAAATATAATAAACGATGTAATGATTTTATAATGTTTTTTAAATGCCAAGCATATATGATACTTCAGGAGGCAGATATGCTACTTACAGCTACACTTGCAGGACGTGAAAGGAGAAATAACTAAGTTTAAAGATAGAATAATGACCCAGATACATCACAGGCACCCACATCATCAGAGACTGAACTGCGTCCAGCACGGCACACTCACCAACATAGGAAGTAGGCTCATGTTTTAGAAAGATGTGTAACAACTGAAATTGAAATCCTAGGTTGGAATTCAGTTTAATCCTGGGTTAAAGAGATAACCCAAACAATTCAATTAAGCCAAAACGTGCCATTGCTGAAGCACTTTCGATCATCAAAAAGTTAAAGTCAACCCTCTTCATTGAACCAAACTGTTTACCAAATCACTGTGGACTTGTGAACACAACATCTTGTGGTGAGAACTGAGTTTCAAAGTGTGTATACATGTATATGTTTGGGGGTAGGAGAAGCTCTCCACATTTATACCCATATATCCATATAGTCATCGAGGGTTCCATACAAGTGACACTTCTCAGATCCACTGTGGGGAAACTTCTACCAATGGAAATGTAGAGAAAGTATATTTTGGGTGTGTCCTGACTTGTAGAAACCAACCCGCTCTTTCTCCGAGATAACACTTCCCTTTTAAGTAACTTTCCAATTTTATCTCTTCCCTTGTTTTAACACTCCTACAAAGCAAGCAATGTTTACTGCTGATTCAGAAAAGTCACAAATGCTGACCTCAGGGAAGCTTGTGCTCACACAGCCAGACCAGAGACAACAGAGCACTGTCCATGTGTCTCACCTGGGCCCACAGCCATTTGTTGCATGAGTTAAGCTGTATTCAATGTCGAAAAATGTGAAAATTTAGATAAGCTAATTTTTTAAAAAAGAGAAAGGAAGAAAGGAAGGAAAGAAGGAATGAATGAGAAACAGGGTAAAATAGGAGAGAGGGAAAGGAAGGAGGGAGAAAAGGAAGGAAACAGCATAAACAGTAAACATATGGGTTTATTTATATTTTTTAACTAAAATTGGACCATTGCATACACCTGCTTTTCTTACCTGACAATACCTCACTAGCTTCTTTCCCAGTCAGTTACTGCAGGTGAAATGTCGACTTCTTTGGCCTCATCTCCTACCCGGTCCTCTCTCCCCTCCCTTCAGCCCCTGCTGAGGGACTCTAGCTGTTCCTCAAACACAACAGGTGCTTGCTACATAGCTCGGGGCCTCCTAACTCGCTGCCTGGGGTGCTCTTCCTCCAGATTTCCCTTTCTTCCACCCAATCCTGAATTGCCACCTTCTGAGAGGGAACCTCTGTCCTCACTCTCATTAAGCCCATGCTCACACACACCCTCCTCCCTGGCTGCCCTGTCCTCCTCCCCGATTTAATTTCCTCCGCGGTGCTTGTCACCTGCTAGTCTACCACATAAATCACGTGTCAATTTTGTTTGTCTTCTGCCTACTGCAGTAGAAGCTAAACTCCTGGGGTCAGAGCTTTTTGTCTGCTTTGCTCACTGGGTATCCCCAGCATCACACACACTGCCCTGCACACAGCAGGTGCTCAATATTGTTGGATAAATATAGAACATCATTGTGATGGCTGCACTGTAAGTAATTCTAAAATGTATTTACTGGGCTTTTATTACATCCTTTATTTTGGGCATTTGGGTCTTTTCCCTTTTTGTTGTTACAAACAATGCTATTGAAAGCATCCTGAGCACACTGTATCTTTTTTTTTTTTTTTTTTTTTTTTTCCTAGATTATTTGTTTGGGTTTTTTTTTTTTTCCTAGATTATTTGTTTGGGTTTTTTTTTTTTTCCTAGATTATTTGTTTGGGTTTTTTTTTTTTTCCTAGATTATTTGTTTGGGTTTTTTTTTTTTTCCTAGATTATTTGTTTGGGTTTTTTTTTTTTTCCTAGATTATTTGTTTGGGTTTTTTTTTTTTTCCTAGATTATTTGTTTGGGTTTTTTTTTTTTTCCTAGATTATTTGTTTGGGTTTTTTTTTTTTTCCTAGATTATTTGTTTGGGTTTTTTTTTTTTTCCTATGGAGTTCTAGAAGTCTTTTTTTCTAAAAAAAATATAACATGCCCCCTTTTTTTTTTTTTTTTTGTGACCAGTAAGGGGATTGCAACCCTTGGCTTGGTGTTGCCCGCCCCGTGCTCAGCCAGTGAGCGCACCGGCCATCCCTATATAGGATCCGAACCCGCGGCGGGAGCACCGCTGCGCTCCCAACGCTGGACTCTCCCGAGTGCACCACTGGGTCGTCCCGAGCACACTGTATCTTTGCACACAACATTCAGAATTCTTTTTCAGTATAAAATATTATAAACATAATTGCCAGGTTAAAGGATAGGCACTTTTTAAAAGCTCTTGTTGCATTTCACCAAACTGCCCTTCAAAAAGGCTGAACCTGTGTACATTCTCCTGATGTCCAAAGGGCAGTCTGTACTGCACTGAGCCACTACCACAGAAGCAATCTGACTGGAGGACATTGAAAGAATCCAGACTAGATCCTTTCCAGTGGCCAGAACCTGAGCCCACTTGAGCCACTCAACCACACAGATGGAGTCAGTTATAAAGGAGGAATTGATACCAGACATTGGGGGAAAATGTTCCCATGGTGAAACTCACATAATACAAGTTTTCAGCAATAATATCCCAGTTAGTCATTAAGCCAATTGATTCTCAAAAGAACACAGCACATGCTGTTACCCTGTTCTGTAGACAGCAAACCGAAAGCCAAGTTCACACAGATAGGTCATGCGAAGTAACCAGGATTTGTAACTAGGGTCAGGAGACTCTGGCCTCAGCACTTCTCACCTGAGCTCTTTAATCATTCTCCCAGACTTTATTACAATCCACTCTTCAACTAATATTCACTGGCTGCAAGCATCCAAGATGTGCTCTTTAGAAGAGCTTTTAAGAGAGCCAGCAACATTGTGCTAGTCTTTTAGCTTCTTGAAATACTGTTATAATTTTTAGACTTGAAGGCAGGGGAAAGAGGAGAGTAGGAGAGAGAGAGAGAAAGAGGGAGAGTGAGAGAGAACGAGAAAGAGAAGGGAACACTCCAACGAAGGTCAGTTTTCTTCACAATTGCTTTTCTAGTCTAACTTGGCCATATTTCAGGGCAAAAACTGGTTTTTTTCCTTCTGGGTTTGCAAACTATTATTAGTTTCACATGTGTGAGAATATCATTAAAGCGATGTCATGATTTCCACCACGATTATAAATAAAAGATAAAAATCTCTTCCTCTCACCACCATCCTTCCATCCCTGCCCAGGAGAAACTCAGCACAATATTTCTCACTCAACAGAGTTACCTCTTCCCTTTCCCAGCTTGTTTCCCCCTTAAAACTTCAGAAAGTTATACTCCTTCCAGGGTTGAAGGCTTTTACTGCTTACCAGAAGAAGGGAAATAGCTGCTTCTTTTTTCTAAGTGAGATTTTTACCTTTCTTATTTTAAAACATCAAAAAATTTTCTTTGTCAAACAGGATGTTTAAAACTTTTGTCTGCATTCAAAACTTCAAAAAAGAAACAGCAAAAAGACAGTAATTATCATTAACAACTGTAAATTATGCATAAACTAATAGGAAAGGAAATCTCTTCCCCTGGCTAGGCCTTTATTTTTAAAAAATATAATTTCACAGATATTGTAACGATTCGGTTCTTCCAATACCTCTGATATCCAGTGCTACATTTTATAGATGGAAATACTGAGGCTCAGAGGGAACATCTTTTATCCCCCAGCAATGCATGAAGTTTGAGGATTCTGGGCTGTAACTCCATCCACCATCTACAGCCTTTCTAGTGCATTAATGAAACAGTAACACATTATTGGCATTTTTAAACTTAAAAGAAATGAAATCCAAGAGACAACTCTTAAAAGGCATTACCCAGACATGGCCTATCTGGAATAGAATTTTCCATGACCAGTAAAGACTCTAGAGCCAATTTGATGCCCATGCAAATGAAAAACAGCAGATTCCACTGGTACCAGGCTAGAATCAGCAACCAAAGATATTCAGACAAACATCACTCTAGGACGACCTTGGCTACCTCAGAGACACTAGTTTAATAGGTCTGTAGTGCCCCCGTGTCCCCTCCTTGTGGTTTTTTTCTTCAAAGCCTCCCAGTGGATTTTAAAGGGCAGCCAGGGTTGAGAATCCACAGCAGCAAGTGCACACAGCCCAGTGTTCAAGGTTTGCTTTAATAACAATAACTGGAGTTGTCCTTTATACCTTCTCATGAGCTCTGGTTCAGCGAGTGTTTTCCCATTTACAATCTCACTTGATCTTTACTCCGTCAGAAAATAGGAATTGGGTCCCACTGGATCCTGGGTGTCATGGCGTTGTTAGAGGGCTTTCCATGCTGACAGGGATGCAGAATCCAACCTCCGTAAAGAAGAGGCTGTCCTTGAGGTGGACACGGTGCTACTATAAGGTCTGCACAGACCTCCGTTGGAGCCGAGGGTTCAGAGGCACAGACAACCCAAGGGAGCAATGGGGACAGGGGCTTGGAAGAATGAGGGGGCAGAGGGCAGTGTGACAACAGAGTGCAAGCCAGGGACAGAGTGTGAGGAGGGGGCTGCCTTGGGGAACGGACATGGGTTCAGGCCACAAGGAACCAGGTGCACCAGGACCAGCACCTCAGATATCCTCCCAGAGCCAACAGGGAGCCAAAGCAAGACTTTAGACAAGGCTGTGGAATGGACAGCTCTGCTTCTGCTGAAGTGTTGTGTGGTGGCTGACTTGTCCTGCCATGGGCAGCACTGTCCCCCTGCCCCACCCCCCATCACCATTGCTGCATCTGGATGGGCTTGGCTCTCATCAGGAGTCACTGTTCTCTCCCTCCCTGCTGGACCACACCTAAAATGAGGCCGACACACAGGTGGGGGGTGAGGGGGGTCCGCATCCCAGCCAGGGGTCTGCGAACTGCCTTCAAAAGATTTTGGCAGCCAAAGCAGCCTTGGAAGCCAGAGCAACCTCATAGAGTGGAGAGAACCCAGTTCTCCCCAAAAATGGTCAGTCTGGCACTGAGATACTGCTTAAATCGCTTAGCACAAGGTGGCCGCAGTGCGTGCTCCACAGGCGAAGCTTGGCTCCCGCTCGCCCTGCCCGCAGCGGTGCCTCGGCTCCCAGACGGGTCCCCAGTGGCCGGCCAGCAGCAGACACTCGTCTCTCTTCTCCTTTTTGAAGCTCTAGTGCCTCTTCCGAGGTGAACCGTGTGCTCCAGGCACTGCCTCAGCTCACCTCTGTTTTCAGCAGGGACGTGTCTGTCAGCAGGGGGTTCCCTGCTGTCCCTGAGGCCTGGGTTGTCAGCTTCTCTGTTCCCCTGACAGACCCTGGCTTCTGCCAGAGAGAACCCCAAGTGCTCCTATGAGGCTTAGATGAGTTTGTTCACCCCCAGCCCATATGCCGCCCTGAGTCTCCTCCAGGACACGAGGGTGAGGGTTCTGTCTTAGACATACTGTGGTTTCAAGGGTCACCTTGAGACCCAAGAAAGGTCACTTCTGCACCTTTATGGCCCACAAGAAAATGCATGTCCCACCCAGGACTTCCTGAGCACCACCTAGCAAAGGCACAACCAAACCCCATCATCAGGCCAGTGAGACACACCAAGCCCCACCCCAGCCTTATCCCAGGTGTAAACAGGTGCGCATGAGCTGGCCAGACATTGCAAAGGGCTTCTGACACATCAGCAGTTACCACGGCCCAACAGGCCTTTATCAAACTTCTGCAAGAAACACTTTCTGATTTCAGGGGTGTGATTTCACCCTGTGAATATCTGAGAAACTGCAAGTTTCTACAGTGAGGCTGTGCCTCACATTTCCAACTTTTCAAAACAGGGAACTGGCATGGGGCATCACTGTCAGACAGGTCCTAGGAAGGGGTATCTGAAGCCCTTGGTCTTCATCTCACAGCCCCTCTGTCCCTGGTACCCACCTCCCAACTCTCCCTCCTTAGGGAGGCAATCAAAAGGACAAGGTGTTGCCCCGGAGGGCGCTTGATGAGGAGGTCTATCTACCTCCTTCACCAGGTGGGAGGATGGAGGTGGAAAAGGCTGTGCATTTTTAACTTTGCTGCCAAAAAATGGCCTCTCTACAGGGTCAGTGCAGGTAGCTGGAGATGGGTGGGTGGGAGTGGAGACATGTTGGGTCATGGGAAGAGGGGATTACTAAAGCACAGATGTCATGTTCAGCTGGCAAATAGCCGGATCTATCCAAAACTCTAGTAATGCCTACCCCACTAGTAGCACACACCCCCAAAAGTGCTATGAATGAAGTTAATAAAACTCACTGCTCCCTACCCTACACTGGCTGATTCTAAGCCCCTCTCATCTCCAGGCAGCTGAAATTGGGAAGATGGGTCTTGATCATTAGGGTCTTTGAGGACAAAGCCATGTTGCCTCTTGAATTCTTAAGAAAAGCCCCTCTCTTGCTCATCTCTAAATATCAGGGACTATTATTTGGGTTTTGAAAGAGGCTGATCTGCTATAACTTGGAAATTGTATGTATTTCTCTCCCTTGCTTAGCACATATAATTTTGGTAGAAAATAGAAAATATGACATTGTGAATATAATTTTAACTAAAGTGACAATTTCCAGATTCTTTGGAAACACTGGTGAGATCATGATCATCACTCTGATGTTAACAGAAGAAACTTGAAGAAAATGTTTATATATTGGTGCTTTCTTTTCCTAAAACTACTTTACATAAGGGAGACCCAAGAGTGGTCTCAGAAGTGGTAAGCCACATTTTCCCAGCAGGTCGTCAAAGTTGCCTGTGGGAGCTGAGTGGTGTTAAGTGTTGATGTTATGAAAGAGTTCATGTTTCTCAAACTTTAATGTGTGCAGGAACCACTTGGGGATCATGTTAAAAATGCAGATTCTGACTCGGTAGATCTGGGATGGGGCCTGGGATGCTGCATTTCTAACAAGCTTCCCGGTGATGCTGAAGCTGCGAGGCTGTTAAGTAACGTCCACTTATTTGATTTGTATGTGTTTAGACAGACATCAAGGAAGAATAACTAAGCTTCCAGAACTAAGCTTCTTAGACCATCCCCTGGATGTTTTTGTTTTGTTGAATGATTAAGCAAGAGTTTTAAGGCTTTCTGAAGTTAAAAAGTGGTGGAAGGTAACAGGCTTTTGATTATACCATAATGTAACAGATCATTTTAAGATTTCAGAGGGCATGATATTGGAGAGGATCAAGGAGAAAAAGAGACCAGAATTGAGCAGAGCTTGTTTGTATCTATTTTTGACATTGCTCTGGGTTATGCATAGTGCATCTCTCTGCCAAACTGAATCACGGCAACTTGGAAGAGGTTATTTATTGAAGTATTTTATAATTAAGTTCTACCTTTTCCAATATTTTTAAAATAAAAATCTTCAAAGGGCAAGATCAGGGAAATTTCAGCTGCTACCTGGGAATATAATCCAGAACCGAAGGTAGTACTTATCAGACAAATGTCAAAAAGCCCCCGTTGCAAATAAGGGAGAGCAGTCAACAGAGCAGAGCAAAAGAAAAGACCTCCCGCCATAGGCGAAAGACTGCACCGGTTGGCATTTAGACAGGGGGTGCAGGAGTCACTTGCTGTTGCAAATAGGTATTGACGAAAGAAATCAATATGTTTCTCCAAAGAAAAGGGGAAGACTAAAAGGGATATCCAGGAATGTAGTAAAAAACTTGAAAACAAAAAAAATAGATGAGAGGCACAGAAAGCTAAAATTCTTGGAATTGCTCACTCTCCTAAACAGTGGTTTCCTCTAGTACTCAAAAATATCACCCCCTCACTGCCAGGGTCTTCGGTAGATAAACTGGGAGTTGCCTTAGACATCCTAAACCCAATTCCCATTCTGCTCCCCTTTCCCCAACTTGCCTCCCCATCTTTGTCCAGCCTTCGGTCCCTACCATGGCCTCCACCCAGTTCACTCACTTACACTAAAATGTAAATGACCTAGCAGGGACCTAAATGAGCAATGTGTCTTCTCAATACGTTTGCCCAAATGTACTCCAAATTTCCCAATCCATTCAGAGCTACCATATTTTTTTAAGCTGCATTTTCAAAACTGATACAGGAGAAATATGACCAAATACTAATATCCATTAAATCTGGAAGTGAGAACATAGGATTTCTGTGTACTTTCCTGAATTTTTGAAATATTTTGTAATAACAATTAAAAAGTGAAGTGGGTGGCTTTGTTGTCAACCAGGACCACATCAATGCCGCTCCCATGGAGGACGTGGACTGCCTCTCACTGCTACCTGTGCCACATTGGGATGCTCTGTTTGACCTGCAGAGGTCCAACACCTACCTGCACATTCACACCTCCTGCAGAGCTTTTGAAATGTAGGTGTGTATGCCCCTAACCCTAACTGATTAAATCAGGATTGTGGCAGGGAGCAGCCTCTGCACTGACATGTTTCAAAAGCTCCCCACATGGTTTAACTGGACAGCCAGGATTTACCACCATTGGTTTAAAGAATAATCACAAGGATGCTTTCAAAAGGTGTGTGAAAGTTCTTAAGTGTTTAAGCTCTCAACATGAAAATCATGTATCATTTTCTTATTGCTAAGAACCATTTGAAAGTCATGTGATGCATATCCTACCCCCACCATTCTACAGCCCCCTTCCCATTCCCACACCCACCTCCCCCCACCACAACCACCAGCATCATGACCACTGTCATCACAACCAGCGCCACTAACAACAAAAGATAAATACAAGACTGAGGCACTTACCTTAAATTACCAAATTCTAACCTTTAAAATTTATATACTTAAAATCTATATGGGGGGTAGGTCACAGAGAGGGTTTAGTAGCTGGGAACTCAAACAGCTGCAGTGTGGCCCCCCAGAGTATTTATCATTGGGAATAAGAAACTCCGGAAATGTCCCCTCTTACCCAAACAGCCTACAAGTAATCACTCTATCAATCTCCCTTTACACAAATTAAAATGTGTATTAATTTTTTTCATAGCTTGACATACTGTACGCAGAGTGTGTGGTTGTACATGTGTGTATCCACATGTGCTTCGGTGTCTGTCTGTGTGTTTGTGTCTGTGTATGTCTCTGTGTGTGTTAATTTCCCCAGCTTGCTTTTGCAAACCTCGTTCACCTTTGAATTCACCAGCATGCGGCACGGAGGCCCACCCATGAAACCACTGTATGAAAACAAAGGAGGAAAAACCCCTCCCTTTTGCCTCCCCTCCTCCCCCCGCCCCATTCCCTCTGTACTCACCTTTCTGGAATAACTGAGCATTATTTACCTGGATTCAGGAGATGAGGGTATACCTTCAGGATTCCTTGTGTTTAACATCAGAAATAAATTTCTAGAATGTATG
>NW_007726586.1:49258-50217 GCF_000696425.1 Galeopterus variegatus
TGAGCATTATTTACCTGGATTCAGGAGATGAGGGTATACCTTCAGGATTCCTTGTGTTTAACATCAGAAATAAATTTCTAGAATGTATGAACAGACTTTTAATAGGTAATACTTTATAGGAAACATTTTTGTAAGGTTGCCTCCCACCACTGTGCCATCTTGCTATATTCGATTTTATAAAGCTTTTTGGAGAAAAACAGAACAGGTTACAGCTTCACTCGGGGTTTATTGTGTTTGGGGCTTGCTTGCACTAGTGTCAGCGTTCTCCCAATCCGTACCGACATGGTACGCTCCCCTTGCCAGTGGGACGTGCAGGGAAAAACATTTTGGCAAGCAGATCTGCCACGTTTTATTCCTTCGTCCGTGACTTACTCTGGCATCGTTCTTTTCAACCCCCGGAAGTCAGAAGTCTCAGCATGTCTTTCACACACAGAAGGTTTGAGTCGAACCACGAGTGGCTTGCCGTGCGGACATGCACATACTGCCAGCCGGGTCCAAACAGGTCAGGTTCCGTGGAGGTGTCTTCTATGGCAACAGGAGGAGCCCCAAAGCAGAAGTTCTGTTTATCTCAAGTGTCAAAATAGTCTCAAGCTTGTGGCCTTAGAAATGTGAGTAGATTATAAAACACTTTGGAGAAATATGTAAATCTGGCAATTTGACTTATCTAAACCAGTCATCTAGAACCGGAAAGCAAACAGAACAAACGAATTTCTGCAAGCTAGCTCTCTGTTCTGAGTTGAATTGTGTCCCCCAGAAATATGCTCAAGTCCCAACCCCTGGTCCCCCATGTATGTAGCCTTATTTAGAAACAGGACTTTGCAGAGATAATCAAGTTAAAGTGAGGTCATTAGGGTGGGCCCCAATCCAGCATGATTAGTGTCCTTACAAGAAGAGGGAAGATGACGTGACCACCGGGAGGGAAAGACACCACGTGCAGGTGGAGGCAGAGACTGGGGCGC
>NW_007726586.1:51592-53039 GCF_000696425.1 Galeopterus variegatus
TTTCTCCTCCTCCTTCCCATTCTGAAGGTAGGGTTCTTATCTCCTATCAGGTGAGCAAATTTCTGCTATAACA
Source organism: Galeopterus variegatus (assembly GCF_000696425.1). Lineage (NCBI taxonomy): Eukaryota > Metazoa > Chordata > Mammalia > Dermoptera > Cynocephalidae > Galeopterus > Galeopterus variegatus. Next base: position 51,666 of record NW_007726586.1, read on the forward strand.
TCATATCTTCTTCCCAAATCTAGAATTTACAAGCTTTTTGCTCCAAATCCCCCAGGCTTTGTGCCTGATATCCAAAGCCAAAATTGGGAGAACTTAAAAAAAAATCTGTCTGGCTCTTGCATGCCAAAACCCTGGCTCCCAAGACTGTTTGGATGTTAAAGCCAAGAATGTTGCTGTCTGTTCTTGCAGTGTTCTTTTCCTGGGGCTGATTAGCTTCATACTGTGGCTTGAATGGGGAAAGGCTGAAGAGCAAAAGGGAATTACTGAAATTGCTGTGGAAGCATCAGGAGAAGGGAGAGAGGCGGGTGTCTGGGGGGAGTCAAAAAGGTTGACCAGCACCCCAAAATTGCACGCTGGAGGGAGGCCACCTGTGCTACCCACATGGTCTTCCCCCAACCTAACTGAGCCCAGAAAAGCCAACCCTGTCTTTCATGGGCCTGTCATGGAGGCAACTGGGAATGGCCTGACGATGATGAGGGACCCTGTGCTATTCCTTTCCCAGCTTTGCTACACAGTCCCCAGACATCCAGCTGTTCAGTGACAGGATGAACACTTGGTCTGACTAGCCCAGCAGACTGTCTCAGCCACACACAGCTTCAGAGCACCGACTGCCCAGTGGGCTGCCGATCACAGTCGAACAGGTGAAGGACCCTAATCTTCCTCTGATCTTGTCTTCCTTTGCCTTCCCTTCCAACCCCCTGGCTTCCCTTCCACATTCTGGAGGAAAGAGAAAGGAAGCTCTGTACAAATCACCAAGGCATTTTCCACAGTGAAGTGCTTGAAGTCAAGCTTGTTCTAACCTCAGGATCTTTGCATGTGCAGGTTCCTCTGCCCAGATCACTTATTTCCCAGGGAATTTGCAAGGTTTGCTCTTTTGCATTCATCCTGTTTTCTCTCAGATGTCATCTTACCATAGAGGCAATCCCAGACCACCCTAAAATAGCCACCACCCATCACTCTTTACCTTCTTACCCTCCTCTAATTTGTAGCATATGACAATTCCTGAAATTTATGTTACACCTATTATACATAGCTATTCCCAGTTTTTACCTTCCACCAAAATGTAAGTTGCATGGGAGCAAGGACTCAATTCCCAATATCTGGAACAGTAAGCAACATATTCATTTGTTGAATGAATGAGTGACAGCATCCACTGAAAATTACAACCCAACTTGAATAGAGCTTGGATTTTGCCACAAGCCAGCCTGTGATTACTAACCTGGGGTTGGGGTGGGGCAGTGCGGAGGAGAGCTGGTGAGTGCAGGAGCCCATGCTGACTCTGGGGTAAGGCAAGTTTATAAAACAGAACATCCCGGGCCGGCCCGGTGGCGCACTGCTACAGTACGCCGCTTGGGAGTGCGGCGGCGCTCCCGC
>NW_007726586.1:54428-56063 GCF_000696425.1 Galeopterus variegatus
GATGCCTTATTAAGAGTGCCTTTCCCTAATCTATTTTTAGAGGATATTAATCACGTTTCCTTTTGATTTGAAATTGGGACAGGTGAGTTCTAATTACACGAGAGTCTTTAAGGAGCTTGAAAAGACCCAGAATGATCCACCCCCAAAGCCACATTTTTGTTGCCCCTCTGTTCTCACTCTCAGAGGAAAGCGACCAGTCAGCAGCAGAGCAGGGACACTAGAGATGGGGCCAGGTGTCCAGCTGTCATCAGGCAGAACCAAGGGTACTGCAGTAAGAGGGTGAGCAACTGGGTACCATAGTCCACCGTTAAAAAATGACCCAAGTATCTGATGCAGAGTTAGGTAAACGTGAAGCTCTGATATTGTACAACTTTTTTTCTTCCAATTATTTTGGAGGGCTGTGGCCAACAGACTAGAACAGACTAGGAATTTGGGCAGGCAGGTTGCAAAAAGAGTCTTTAGGTTGACCTTGGCTCCTCTTTTCTTTCAGCCCAGTCTGCTCTGGGAGAGTGCCGGTCTGACCCATAACAAAACACACACCCCAATTGTTTCCTCTGCCAGGAGACAATAGCCTTGCTGAAATTTTTTAGTGCAATTCATGGGCCTGCTGATGGCAGAGTAGTAGCAGATCATACAAGAAAATAACTTCAAGAAAGGCTGGTTTGAAGCAGGGAGAACCTGCAGTCATCATCTGTTGCTGCATTGCTGCATAACAAAATACTGCAACCTGGGCAGACTATAGCACTAACTGTCATCTCACAGTGTCTGCAGGTTAGAAGTCCAGCTTAGCTGGGTTGTTCACAAGGCTGCATTCCTTCCTGGGTTCTCTTGCAAATTTATGTGGTTATTGGCAGAACTCATTTCCTTGAGGCTGTAGGACTGAGTTTCCTATTCTCTTGGCTGTGGGCAGCAGCCTCACCATGTGGCACCTCCATGTGCCCTTGCACTCTTTGAATCCCTCTCATGCTTCAAATCCCTCCTGCAAGGAAGAGCCAGTTCTCTTTTAAGTGCTTGCCTGATTAGGTCTGGCCCACCCAGGGTCACCTCCCTCTCTTAACGTCAATTGATTTGGTACCTTAATTATATCTACAGAATCTCTTCACAGAAGCCTGAAGTTTAGCATTTGATTGCATAACTGGGAGAAGGTGTGTGCCCACTAAGCAGCAGGGATCTTGGGGCCACCTTAGAATTCTGCCCACCACAAGGCACAAGCACCTGTCTGTGTCTTCTAGGATTCAGGGGGATACCATCCAAAGGTGGCTCTTTCAGAACTTTCCTCTGCTCCCCACCTTAGTACACCCTCCAGTTCCACCCTGAATATAGGATCCTGTGAACCCTGCTGAGTGTTGAAGGGTCCTTTTTCAGGAACCGTTCTCAGTTCAGAATTCATTCCAATCTGTCCTTTTGCCACACTCTCGGGGTGCAGTCAAGCCGGGGGTGGGGGAAGGGCGGTATGAGATGGGATCGGTGGGATGAACAGATCCTGGTGCCGGGAAGCATCAGCTGTGCTCAGGAGGCTGGCAGAGGAAACAAGGGCCACGGGCACTGAGATGGGGAGGAAGAGGGTCTCCTGAAGCACAAGAAGCTCTAGAGCAGCGTTGAGGAAGAGAATAAAAAAGAGGAAGCAGGGACAGG
>NW_007726586.1:56423-66025 GCF_000696425.1 Galeopterus variegatus
AGCACAAGAAGCTCTAGAGCAGCGTTGAGGAAGAGAATAAAAAAGAGGAAGCAGGGACAGGAGACTGCACAACAAAAGGCTGAGAAGCAGGAGGCAGGTAGTGATTTATAATGAATGGCCTTTGTTATTTCATTCTGACTCTGGAAGTGAGGCCCACTTTCATTTAGCAAATTGAAGGGCAGGTGAGTGGAAGAGCTCAGCTTGAGCAGAGGGCTCCAGCAGACCACAGTGTGCAGCCCAGTGCCTGGGCCCAGTCCCCACCAATCGAGCCCAGATCCCTAGGATGAGACCAGATGTCTTTATTTATGCAGGTATTCTGAGATAAAAGTAGAGCGGCGGATTGGGGCCAGGTAGGGTGTGGAAACCTGAGTTTTAGTGAAGTTTGAGTGCACTTTTAGGCTCTGGGTGGTCATTAAAGTCCCTAGGATGAGACCAGATGTCTTTATTTATGCAGGTATTCTGAGATAGAAGTAGAGCAGTGGGTTGGGGCCAGGTAGAGTGTGGAAACCTGAGTTTTAGTGAAGTTTGAGTGCACTTTTAGGCTCTGGGTGGTCATTAAAGTTTTCTGAGCAGAGGGCAACTGGGGCAGCAGAAGGCAACATGGAATCTTAAGAAAGTGAATCCAGACACAAGGTAGAGAATGGCTTAGAGATTTAAAAAGACTGAAGGAGAGGCAAATTGCTGATGCCCCTGCAGGACTCGTGGCCGTGATGGAAACAGAGAGGAGGCAGGAAGCTGGAGACACAGAGGGAAGCTCAGGAGAGGAAGAGAATGGAGGGGGAGATCATGGATCCTGCCATATAGTCCTCCAGTCGGTCAAGCTGCCTGTGAACTTGAGAGCAACAGCAGGGTGGACGCCTGAGCCTCTTCCCAAAGCCCTGGAGACCTTGCTGTCGCTGCACTTCTGACTGCTTTCCCAAGTGAGATGGATGCGAGGTGCAGAGATCATAAGCAGAGCACTACCGGTACTCCTGGCCTTGAACCCTCACCTTGCTGTCGCTGCACTTCTGACTGCTTTCCCAAGTGGGATGGATGCGAGGTGCAGAGATCATAAGCAGAGCACTACCGGTACTCCTGGCCTTGAACCCTGCTCAGCCCAGGCACACTAGGGAATCAAGAATCCTGGCAAGTGGTTCTCCAAGCAGAGAGGTTTCTTGCAGCAAAGCGGCAAGGTGGCCCCATCACTTAAGACATTTTAAACAGATGCCAACCTTCTGGAAAATCTTTCTACCATAGACATCCCATGACGCACGAAGAGGAAGAACAGATGAATCAAGGAGTATTTACACCTCTGTCGATTGCAGCTGGACTTTTGCTAGAACAGAAGAAGATAGCTTCCTCTAACACCGGCCTTCTGGGGTCACTAGCCCAGAGAGCCAACAGGAGCTTGCTTAGCACTGCAAAGTTGGAGGGACTGGAAGAAATGAATATTTGCCTACAAAGGAATTCAAAATGCTTAGTTAACGGGCATCACTAAGGGTAAATCAGACAATTTTGAATCTGAAAGGAATCTAAACAGTTTTGAACACCACTGCCCAGGTTCCAGAGTAGTGACGTGATTTGCCCAAAGCTAGACAGCCAGAAACGCAGCAGAATGAGGAGGATTCAGACCCATGTCTGTCTGCTTCTAAAGCCTAGGACTTTGGGAGCAGACAAACTCCAGGTATGTTTTACACAAGCCTTCCTCTAGGCACAGAAGCAGAGACAGTGCCAGCCTCCTGCCCCCCAAATCAGAGCCTTGTCTCTGCCACTCCTGGCATTGACAGTTTCAGCCAACAAATTCCCTAGTGGGGTAAAACATTCACATGTCCACATAGGTAGCAACTGGTTCACTTGGCCAGGTGTCCAATCCTGCTGGAGCTGCAAAGGGTCATCTGCAGGGGTCTGCAGGCTACACTAGGGCTACTTTACCACATGTTTTTGTAAGGCTTGAGCTAAGAATGGCTTTTACATTTTTAAAAGGTTTGGGGGTGGGGAAGAAGACTGTTCAAGAGACTACATGTGGCTTGAAAAGAGTGGAATACCTAATAGCTGGCCCTTTACAGAAAAAGCTGACAACCCCTAGGTTCTGCGCCAAGCCTCCATTTCTGGAGAATTGCCAAAGGCCAAGGGAAGTGAAGAGACTCCTAGAAAGTTACCCAACTAACTTGGAGACAGAGCTGAGAACCAGAATACAAGGCTCTTATTTCTACTATCTAGAATGAGGACATGCACTGGCATAAAAGCATGTGGATTTACATGCACATGCAGGTACACATGTGCATACACACATGCACGCACACTCATGCACCATCACCCGTGAGTGCATGTGCACACATACACGTGCATGCATGCACATATGCACACACAACACACTCATGCACACATGCGGGCTCTATCATTATGGAATCACAGTATTGCTTTTTCTCTGTGGCCTGTGAAACATTCCATGCATGAAGGCCATGTGCAAACTCTGAAATGCCTTCAAAGCAGAAACTGTTTTTATTGTGGTCAAACTTCAGTCACTTTAGTCCCAGGAGAGTGTTGGCTGGGCCATGGCTTACAGATTGGAAGCGACGGTGGTGGCCGCCTGCTGCACTCCTTCCCACCTCCCCATGACAGCTGCAGCTGGTCTGTCCTCGGAAGCTGTACCTCTTGTTGTTTTCTACAAACTCAAACTAGAGGAGGAGCTCAGCCAAAGTGAAGAAATGCAGGGTTACACCTGTCTTCCCCTCTCCATTAACAGGTGACTGTGCAAAAGAGAAGGCTGGGGACATGTTCCCAGGGAGAGGGCAGAGGGAGAGGCATTGGGACTCGCTGAGTGGAAGTGGCGTGGGAAGAGCATTGAAAACAGTAGTAAATCCACGCCCCACAGGACGGTGGTTTTCAGACACTGCGCACCTGTGTGCTGTAGCCTCCATCATCCTCTGTGGATAGGGTTTATTAAACTAAACTCTGATAGAAGAGCCCCATTGCCCCAGCACTTGGGACTGTTGTGTGGATTCTAAGTGCATGTATCTACTGTATATACAGCATTCACCTATCTGCCCAAGGCTACAGGCTCCTTCTGCCCACTCAGCTTTGGAAACAGGACAGAGAACCAGTTCTGGGCACAGCGTAGAGAAGAGAAAAGGAAGGAAATGTTTATGGAGTGAGCCCAGATAACCTTTTAGAGGTGGAGGGCTGGGGAGCTTCTAACTGAATTATCACCTGTATAAGAACCTCACCTGCGGCAGCTGGAAGGGAGGACCCCAGCCTCTGCTCAGATGCTCCCAGAGGTGAGGCACTTGCTAGCTCACAAGGAAGCCCTCTTTTTTCAAGCAGCCTTAGCTGTGAGACCTCAAACTCTCCTTTCTCGAACTCCCTCCTGTTTATTTCAGTTCCGCCCTCGTCTCACCTGAAGGCAGCCCTTACATCCAGGTATCTTTCTGTTTACAGACTGATGTGGACTGAATGTGTATGTCCCCCAAAGCTCAAATGTGACAGTTCTAACCCCCAATGTGCTGGGATTTGGAGATGGGATCTTTGGGAGATGATTAGGGTCACATGAAGTCATAAGTATGGGGCCCTCATGATGGGAATGGTGGCCTTATGAGAAGAGAAAAACAAGCAATGGAACCAGCTCAATGTCTGGGGGTCTTGAGCTGGGGGCTGCGGGCCCTAGCCCCACCCCCACTCCACATCCAGGCCAGCAACTGAGTGGGGCTGGGCCAGCCCGACCCCTGCCCACAACCAGATCTTAGAATGTATTTATTATCACCTGTGTTTCTTTGGGGCGTGTGACTTATCTGCTCATGTCCTTCACCAAATCTCTGCTTATATTTTCTTAATTCACTGTTAAGAGTTCTTTTTGCCATAAAGATGTTAATCTTTGTGTGTTTAAAAAAAAAAAAGTGGAGAGTAGAATAATGGTTACCAGAGGCTGGGAGGGGTGGGGGTAGATGAACTAAAGAGGACAAAACTATGCCATCTACCCTAAGTGAATCATTGTGCAGGATATGCATGTGTCGAAACATACTGTAGCCCCCAAAATAAATATAAATAAAATTGGAGGAAAAAAAAGAGAGAAAGACAGGGATCTCTTTCTCCACATGGACACTGAGAAAAGACCATGTGCAGATATAGTGAGAAGGTGACCATCTGCAAGCCAGGAAGAGAGCCCTCTCCAGAAACTGAGCCCTGCCAGCACTTGATCTTGGACATTCCAGCCTTCAGAACCATAGGAAATAAAGTCTGTTGTTTAAGCCACCCAGTCAATGGTATTTTGTATGGTATCCCAAGAGGACTATGACACAGACTCAATATATTTACTTCCTACCACCTTTCTCTGCATCAAAATCCCAAACCTTTCTGCTCCCGGCTTGTCACTACCACACACATCTTTCTCCATCCAGAAATGACACCTGCTCCAGGAGACTCCTTGTTTCCTGCTCCATCTTTCCCAGCAGGCCAGGAGCTCCCACGGGCAAAAATCATGTCTTATTTACAGGGTATCACAAGCGCTTGGCTCAGCTCCTGGCACAGAGAAGGAGCTCAATAAATAATGAACCCACACATGAAAAAGTAGAGAGGGAGGATGCCTGCCTTACCCTCAGACCCTCCGCTCCTGTGTCAGCTCAAGTTTTCAGATGGTCTTGGCTTGTGAAGTCACACTCTTCTTCCCCAACTGTGTCATCCAGCTTCTCTTGTCAGAATTTGATTTCCAGAGCCTCTCATCCCTCCTAAACCATCTCTGCTCATGGATTCCTATCCACATGTTCTCTGAATGCTTTTGGAGTTTGCCTTCTGAAAACTTAGAGCAGCATTCCCAATCTGTTTTTCCTTGGAGCGTGAGATCCATGTGCTGTCAATAAGTCTCCCATCAAAAAGGCTCTGATGTCAAACCAGATTGGGAAACACTTCACACATGGAGAGGCCCTAGTAAAAATACCTGTTTTGTTGAACTCAGAATTTCCAAAACATATCTGACAAAGGAATTCTGTTGTTGTGGCCATTTGTTAGCTTTTGAAGGGCTATTGTAGCATAAAATGCAAGGCAGTCTGGTTAACCCGTGCTTGACTGTTCATTTCCTTCTTCCTCCTTCACTACTGGAGAACCCCAGGTGACAAGACCACATTCCTGGAGGCTCCCATCCCTGCCATTTTGCTAACAGAATTGGGGAGACTTAAAGTCAAGAGGAGCAATCTCCACTTCTCCCATTTCCCTTGAGTGGGAAGAAGATAATGACCTTGGTTCATAGACCTGGAGTGGTCCAAGCCCTTCTGTACATGAGAGAGAAACCAGGACTGACTTCCAATGTTTCTCTCCAGAGATGGAAGGTGGTAGACAAGTGCTTGACAGGAACTAGTGTGACTCCTCTTTCCTAGACAATGCCTACATTTGCCCATTTGAAATAAGGAATGAGGTATGCATTTCAGGACCCCAAGAAGGCTAACCAATCAAAGAGTTAGTCTGCTGCTGTTCTGAGCTCTACAAAGAACTCCGAACCACCTTCAAATCCAAGCTTGTGAGAGTTCTGCTTCTTATTGAACATGTTATCTGACCTGGAGGTACTGCACATCTCTCCTCCTAACACAGCATGCACGTGCTTGCTCACGAGTGTGCACAGACACGCATGCATACTTCACTGACAGGCAGACATTGAGATTTTCCCAATACCTGGCATCTTATTCAAGCTCCATGATTTCGCTTTGTCCATAACTCTAAAAAAACAAACAACATATCCCAGTCTTTAGCAAACAGAGAGGGAAATGTTATTTTGAGCAACAGGCCTTTCTCTGTATCTGGAAATAACCTCAGGTGAACCAAGGTACAATGAACTTAAAGCAGTCCTGCACTACAAACAACAGATCCCAGTCTTTAGCAAACAGAGAGGGAAATGTTATTTTGAGCAACAGGCCTTTTTCTGTATCTGGAAATAACCTCAGGTGAACCAAGGTACAATGAACTTAAAGCAGTCCTGCACTTAGCTCACCCAGTGGTGAAGTCTGGCAGCCGACATTTGCTGTAGATGACCCTCTTACTGTTCTACCCACTAAGCTGCCTGTTCCTATATAGGATGCCTCATGATTAAGAGCTTAGTATTAGACAGAACATCACTAGGAAGCCATTGGGAGTGTAAGTGCTGCTGGGATCTAATAACACAACCCAACTTTGTTCTGGAGACACTTCACGCTCCTCTTCCTCATCCTCAGAGTCAACCATGGCTAGCACCTTGACGTATAAATATTCTACAGCGCTGGTCTCAAACCTGCCATGGCCCTATCTAGATGGTGAGCAATTTGAGGAAGGGTCGGTCTCTTGTTCATGCCCATTCCCATCACTCAGCACTCAGCTCATTACTGTACATGACACATGGCAGGATCAATAGGTGTTCAGTTGACCTGCTGTTGAAGATCGGATTTTTTTGTTGTCTCCCTCAATCTTTCCTTCTACAAAACTTACTGAAGAGCCATGTGCAAGTGTAAAAGATGATGACTACACAGTCCCTGCCCTCAGGAAGTTCACAGTCTAGTACTGGATAAAAGCATTTACAAGCAATTAAAAAACTACATGGTTGGGGCCGGCCCAGTGGCGCACTGCTACAGTGCGCCGCTTGGGAGCGTGGTGGCGCTCCCACCGAGGGTTCGGATCCCACATACAGACCGATTCCCACTCACTGGCTGAGCGAGATGAGGGAGCAACACCGAGGGTTGCGATCCCATTGCCGGTCCCGGTCCGGTACGGGCGCGACACTGAGGGTTGCAATCTGTTGCCGGACACGAAAAAAGACAAAAAGGGGAACAAAAAAAAAAAAAAACTACATGGTTTAGGCAACAAAAGTGAGTGTGTTGGGCACATGGTGGAGGATGGCCGTTGTCGGAGGGTGCACATGAGAAGAAAGATGATCTTCCAGTGGGGGCTGGCGCTGGTCCTCCATGCCCCCTGGACCTGGTCTCAACATGCCATTCTTGCCTCCCTCCCTTTCCTGCCCTCCTCTCCCCACCCTGCCTCATCTTCATTTTTCCCTTTGTGATTCAGTGGTAGACACAGTCCACTAGCATGCTGGGTGCTTTGATAGAATTCCAACTGGGCAAAAAAGCATGTGCTTGGAACAAACAGGTTTCCTAGTTTCTGAGGCTGGGCACGGCCCCTGGCAAGGGCCCAATGCTGAGACCTTCCATCTTCCAAGCCAGTCCTGACTTTTCACCTGGGGGCTAGGCTGGACTTGGTGACAAGAAGACTGGTTGACCAGCAAGCCTGCAGGATGGGCAGCCTGGCCACCACGGGGAGGTTAGACGCTGTTGCTGCTCTGAATTTGTGTCACTACTTGCCTACCTCAGAACACTGCTAAGTAAGTCATTGCAATCCCACAAAGCTATTTGCTTGGAATTTCAAATCTCAGTTTAAGGAAAGAGGCTAAATATGAGCATATTTACAAGAAATACTTATTAGCTCTGTTCCTCTCTAAAGAAGGTAATTCCTTTTTAAAAAAATTCTCATAAACACAACTATAGTAACAATGGGATATGATATTGTAACTCTGTGCCCAGGAATAATTCAATTATCCTCGAAGGTTACTTATTTTGAAACTAGCATTTTGCTGTGTTTTTCTCCCTCAAGCCTTGGCTATTCAAAGCCAAATGCTTACTGTTTTCACCTTGCAGATTGGCAGTAGATAGGAACTCACAGAAAGAACTTAATTCCTAAATGAAACCATTTAGCCCTTCACTTCTATTGAGTATATTTTCAGACTTGTCATTTTCTTTTTTTTGATTTATGCTTTCTATACGAAAATCCCATGATCCCTTTTCTTTCTCTTCAATTTTCTCTTCTCTAACTTGTGTTTTATCTTGCAAAATGTCAAACAAATTAAGTGTATGAACTTCTGGCTTGTGCCAGAGAAAGAGACAGACAATATACACCCACTTTTGTTCTGAAACCTGGTATTCTATTAAGTTCAAATTAAAACAACTGAATATAACAGGGTGTGCAAATCCACAGTCCCAGAAAATAAGCCCCCTGAGAGGGAGTAGGAAGGGAGGCAGGTAGCCTCAGAGTACACAGATGGCCAATCAGACTGGGGGTGGGTGGAAATACCTGGGGACCAGCAATACTTCTGTTCTGCCTTCTGCAAGGAAGAGCAGACTTAGCCCATAGGTTTCAATCTCAGTGGCCTGTTAGCCTAACCAGGACTTAATGTCACTCACTCCACATTAGGTTTGATGAGTCGACAAAATACATCAGGTCTTTCCCTTTTATTAGGAAAGCAAATTGTTCATCTGGATTTCATACCTGAGCCTCAAGTTTTCATATTTGGAGGAAGAAGCATGTCACAGATCAGCTACACTTTCCCTATGCACATCCTGCAGAGATCCATTGTAACACCATTAAATAAAAATCACAGGAATACTCTCATGCACTCAGTTTTCCCACCAATCATTGACTGGCGTATTTTGTGTTAGAAAAATTGTAGATGATGCCATTGGAAGGGAAGAATGGTACTCCTGCTTTAGGCTTTCCGAGTTGTCAAGGGAGACCTGGGGAGAAAAGGTGAGCGGGAAGGGGAATTCACGGCTTCACCATCATAACTGAATCAGTGGTTGTTATTTCTCAAACCAGGCTTTGGTCTGTTTGCCCTTTTATTTAATCCTGCCACTAGAGCCTCACTGATGTAAAGTACAGCAGGTATAATAGTGTTTGAATGGTACCCAGGGGCAGAAAAGTTTGTATAAAACCATGTAGCATCAACTCAAGGGCCATGTACCTCGGAACCTAACTTGTAATAATAAAAATGTGAGGTTTGCTGTGACCTGGCCCACACAAGATAAACTAAACAGTGAAGTTACTGGTATTTACAGGGGGACTAGTCAAGTTGTGAGCACTTGCATTCAATGATTTCTTGGGTACTTGAACCAAGCTTGACTCAGGTCTGATGTTGCTTCTAATCCAAAGTATGGATTTTATGGATTAAATTAACTGAAAAGCTGCTCTGAACTTGGGCTTGGCCGACTTGCCTGTCACTGTCAGATTATCCAGTCTGTGTCCACACAGCGTATTTCATAGTGTGTGTGTTTATCCAGTTGTCAATGCATAGACATGTAAAGCTGTGAATGAGGCATTTCATATATATATTTACATACCCATGCATATGTCTGTACATACACAAGCGTACTTCAAAAAGCTCGTGGAAAAATAGGATTGAAAGATAGCATGATTATTTCCATGAACTTTTCGCAGTACCCTCATATATACACTTTATATATAACATATGTTTTGAAAAAAGACAGGACATATAATACTTCAAAAAGCTCGTGGAAAAATAGGATTGAAAGATAGCATGATTATTTCCATGAACTTTTTGCAGTACCCTCATATATACACTTTATATATAACATATGTTTTGAAAAAAGACAGGACATATAGGCACTAATATGATAGATTGGGGGAGATTTTGATTTTCTTTTTTGGGCTTTTCTTTATTTTTCAAATGTCCCGGGATGAGTAATACTGCCTTTATGATGTTACAAAAATGAATGCTATTTGTAAAGGAGAGAACAGCTAATAAAATCACAAAAAAAACCATATCTCTTTGCAGATGGCTTCTGTGGAGTCAGACTGCCTGAATGTGAACACTGGCTCTC
>NW_007726586.1:66274-69618 GCF_000696425.1 Galeopterus variegatus
CATATCTCTTTGCAGATGGCTTCTGTGGAGTCAGACTGCCTGAATGTGAACACTGGCTCTCCTTTTTGTTAGTGGGGTGACTGTTGGCAAGTTACTTAACCTCTGAAAAAACTCAGTTTGCTCATCTGTAAGATGGAAATAATAAAGGTGTCCATCTTGAAGGGTTTGTTGAGAATGAAGTGAGACAGTGTGTGAAGTGTGTCCCCTTGAGCCGGCACAGCCTGTGCCCAGACATGGTCTTGCAGCCAGTGCACTTGCTCAGGGTCCCACCCTCAGAAGGCTGCATGCAGGATTTAATGCCCTGCTGTCGCCATCATGAAATTCTTAACATTTTTTGAACAAGCGGCCTGCATTTTTATTTTTCATTGGGCCCCACAAATTAGAAAGCCAGTCCTGAGCCCAGTAAATATTGGTTAATATTATTGATCATCTCCTTTGGTTTGTCAGGATTTCAAAGCTCGGCATAAAGTCAAAACCTACAGATCTTTACTAATTACCTTTTAACTGTGTAAAGCACCCAGCAGCACTATTAGGGCTCTGAATTATTTAACAATAAAAAAATAAGGTAGGGCTAAGAGGCCCACTGGAGGTGTTCCTTGCACAGAAGCACCTGTGAGCAACCTCGGACACTCGTTTCCCGGAGGCCAGAGCCTGCAGACGGGCACTATGAAAAGGATCCAGGGATCCTCCTACCTTTTGAGCCTGATTCAAAGAGAAAATGACTCAGCTTGAACTCTCGCATAAGCATTAGAGTGTGAGGCAGGTGATAAGGGAAATTCCAAACAGTATTACGCTGTTGGCAGCCGCAGGTCCCGCAGCAGATTCGGAAGCACAAAACTAACAGCGGTGAAGCCCCGGGGGACCGCAGGGAAGAAGTGGAGAGCCCGGGGAACATTAGCTCTGTGGGCTGCTCACCCTGTGCCCCCTCCCAGCTCTGCAGGTGGGGTTGAGGACAAAGGCACCTGGCAGAAGAGAGAGGAGAAGCAGGACGAGGAGCTTGGCTTTTCGAGTTCATAGGAAGCGTGGAGACTCCCCACTGCAGGCTTGGGGAAACAGAAAACAAGGCAGACTGTGGTTCAAGGTCTTAGAAGCCTGTGCTTTCAGATTCTTTTTAATAGGATTTTTTATTTTACAAAATGATGCCTATTCATTGGAGAGAGGTGTGATTCACTTGGAAGGGGGCAACATGTTCCAGAGAGAGCTCCACAAGCCCTGCACGAGATTCCTTTCTAGAATCACCGATGGCTAGGGGCGGGGAGAGGAGCATGTGGCTCCTGCGAGACACCCTGGCTGCTGGGCTGAGAATGGAATTCCCAGGGACAAGGATGGGCAGAGAGAGGCTGGGCAGGGGGCTCTTGTGGAGGGAGGTGGTGACAGAGGCAGGAGCTGGGGTTGGATTCCAAATGAGTTTAAGGAGAGTGGATGTGGAATGTCACAGGGAGAGGACAGACATGGTGACTCCAAGGCAGGGGCCTGAGCAGACAGGGGGAAGGCATCGTCATCAGCAGAGTGGGAGATCACTGAGGATGGCAGCTTTGGATGTGACTGAGGGGACAGTGGAGGCTTGCTCATCTCTCTGTCTCTAGGCCTGCAGAGTGAGCTCATCAGAAAGGCTTCTGACTGCATAAATACTTACAAATTAGAGTAAATTAAATGACATCAAGTGTACAGTGGTATCAGAGTTTGGTCTTGGTTGGGTTCAGCTTGAGATATTTATTATATGGGCAAACGGAGGAGTCAAGCTGGCAGGCTGACACCTGAGTCTGGAGCTCAGGGGCTGGAGATGTAAATTTGGCCACTGGGTATTTAAGACAACAGTGAGAACAGAGGAGAGAACAGGTCCAGGGAGGTCTGGCACATCCCAAATAAGGAGAAAACAGCGAAGAAAAGGAAAAGGAAAAAGCAGCTAGAGAGAAGCCAAGTGCAGAGGATGTTTGCAGGAAGAGGGAGCCATGGAGCGTGTAGCTGCTGCTGGTGGGCCAGCAAGAGGGACCTCCTTTGCCGGGACGCCCTCCACTGGGCCCAGGAGAGGCAACCCCCTGACTGGGACATGCGTGAGGGAGATGGAGGAGAGGAAATTGGAGAAGCAAGTGGGGACAAGCCTCTGAGGAGCTTTGTTGTAAAAGCAAGCAGAGAAGTGGAGATAAAGCTGATGTGGGGAGTGGAGACCAAAAAAAATTTCTTTTTAGGATGGAGTTCTGGCAGCTGATGAGAAGCAGCTGGAAAATGCTGAGAAATGGAGAAATGCTGAGCCATGGGGTCCACTAGAAGGCAGAAGGGGAGGGATCTAAGGTACAAGGGGTGGGCGTTTCCTTGTGATGGCGTCGGCTGCCTCAGTGACAGCAGGAGCTGTCTGCTGAGACTATGGGGAGAAGGTGGGGTGGGTTGAGGAGAGAGGACAAGGAGAGGGTGAGAGTGAATAATTTGCTCATCTCTTTGTCTCTAGTCCCTACACAGACTGTTCTTAATACGGACTTTTGAATGTGCAAACACCTATACATCAGAGTTAAATGACATCAAGTCTAGATTCGTACGCACACCCCTAACAATGCTCACCTGGTTGTATGTGGGTGGCATGTTTAGTGAGCTGGTTTAAGAGATCAGGTTAGCACAAGGTTGGGCACATTGACTCTGTACTAGTCTGCCTGCCCTCAATCCAGGCATCCCCACTGACCACCAGTGATGTGATTTTTGGAAAAATCATTAACCTGACTTAGTCTCTGTTTTCTCATCTGTAAACTAAGACTGATAGTAATATCCATCCCGTACAGTCACTGTGAGCATTTACTGGAAGAAGTCCTGTAAATTGCTTGGTACATAAGCCAGGAATACATGGTAGCTATCATTATCACTCTTAGTATTGTTATATTAATAAGAAATGACTGCAGTACACACACTGTTGGGATGGTGATGTCTTGAGCGAGACTGGCAAGTGGTTATTGGAGTCATTACTGTGTTCTTGGGTCTGACCCTCAGCCCAGCAGAAACAGCGACTAGATTTTGTCAAGAGCCTGCAGAGATGAATGGGCTCAGGGGGCCAAACTCTCATGAACTAAACTCACAGAAGTCTGATGTGTAAACCAGAAAGCCAACTTAGGAAGCATCACTGTCAGGAGGAGAATCTACTGAGGGAGCCAAGTTATAATCAGAAGATAATTCAAAGAGCCTGAAATCTGAGCCTCAGGAGCCCGGGTAGGTGAAGTGAATTAGTTTAGCAAGCTGTGGTAATCAATCATCTACTCCTACTATAGGCTATGCCTTCTGGGTGGACTGACCCTTCCTGTCAGTGGCTAGGGTGCTCCATTCCCTAACTAATGCCAGTGACACAAAGGAAGACTTGACCT
>NW_007726586.1:70002-113195 GCF_000696425.1 Galeopterus variegatus
GTAGGTGAAGTGAATTAGTTTAGCAAGCTGTGGTAATCAATCATCTACTCCTACTATAGGCTATGCCTTCTGGGTGGACTGACCCTTCCTGTCAGTGGCTAGGGTGCTCCATTCCCTAACTAATGCCAGTGACACAAAGGAAGACTTGACCTTTGACTTCGTAGGTCCAGACCCCAGGCAGCCAACTTGCTTAGATTCATCCACACCTTCTAGGCACATTATTAGTTGTGGGTTCTTTAACATCAGGCAGCCTTGATTAGACTTGTAGATCTGGGCTGTGCTGCTCCATCCTGGAAGATACACTCTTTCTTGATGAGTCCTGCAGATGTTATTTCACATGTAGCTAATGAACTACCCAGCTTATCTCTCAAAGGACAGCCTCACATCTCTGCCTTGCCCTACACTGACTGATCAAAACAGCCCTTAGGACATTCCTGCCCTGCACATCTTCACTTTGATTTGTGTTTACATTTATTTGTTTAATAATTAACCTCCCCCAGCACAGCACAGCACAACACAACCAAAAAAAAAAAGCTAAGCTGTATTTTCATGGGGAATTTGCATTTTGTTTAAAAATACATGCACTTAATTTAAGAATAATGAAATCCATATGTTTCTGACTTATTTATTCTAAACCCATCAAAACATTTTAACAGCTGCCTAATGCCCAAGAATCATTTTGATGTTTCTTAATATGTTTTAAAGAAACCTTTTCCTTAAAAAATAAAAGAAGAGACAGGTGGTTATACTTTGTACATGGGAAATAAACCAAACACCAAACTTCTGTTGCTTTGGACACATTTCATGCTACAAACTCACCTCTCTCCGTCACTTTATCTGGCACTCCATCCATCTGTCTGCCGGTCTGCTCATGTGTCTGCAAAAGCACACTGCTCTTTGGGCAACTTCTTCCAGATTTGAAGAGAGAGCCATGAGTCACATAGGAAGAACACCCAGGAGTACAAATCCTACTGTTAACAGGAAAAAGTCTCAGAGCCCAGGATGTGATTGGGCCCAGACTTTTGTCCTCCAGCGAAGGGCAGAGCTGGCCTCTGGCCCTCGTCTGGCCCTCTCCGCCCTCCACCTGAACATTCTGCCAGGTGGGTGCGTGGGAGGGGCACACAGTTCGCATCAGCCTTGCATTTCACATCACGATTCCCATCCACCCAGAACACTCAGTCCAGATTTTGGATTGAGCTCTGGCATCATTAGTCTGAGGTTATGGTTCAAAGCAGAGAAGAACACCGGGACCAGAGGAGAAGACATGACACACACCCAATGACAACCATGGCTGTGGCATTCCCTAAGCTGTCTTCATGGCTCCCATCTCGGTCCAGGATGCAAGGCTTGCCCGAGTCCACATCTCCTGTCCTTATCAAGGATGGCTCTGTTGACTCAAGACTATCCCCTCTGTCATTACTACGCTATCTTGTCATTGGATTGCCAGGGGAGACTTAGTGTCAGGAAGTGAGAATGAACATAAGGAAGGTAGTGAACAGGAAAGAAGATTTGGGAAAACAGGAAGAAGCATGGTCATGATAAAGAAACCTGGGGAGACAGAGGTAACGAACAGTGCATATCCCAAGACTTGGGATTAGTGTCTGAGTCTGTGAGATGAATCAGGAATTCCCCAGATCATACCACAATGCTTGCGTGAGTGGCCAGGCCATGCTATGTGCCAGAAGCATAACCCAGGTGTGGGAGACATAAGGACAGAAAGAGCCTATGGATGGACTATGTCACCATCAGATCACCTTTTGATATCGGTGAGATGACACCCTTGAAAAGTCACTCCAAAATTCAGACTTCTTCATCAACTATAAATGTCTAGTAATGAAGGGACCAAATCCTTCAGGCATACATTGTACTGTGTATAAATTCTCTCTCAAATGATTTACTTGTATAACTGGTTTTAAATGCCTTCCTAAGAGCTGCTTTTGGAAACAAAATGTATTGTTTCAAATATTTTTAATGCAGTATCTGGCATATCTCAGAATTATTCTAACAGAGCTCTGAAAGCGATGGACTGGATTTTTTGGATCCCAAGAGTCAGGTCTGGGGACAGATTTGGGTCCTTGCCAGCCAGGTACTTGAAGCTGAGCCAAAGAGGTATTTATATACTGGGCTTCAAATAAAGCAGATGCTTAAAAGGTCTGTTTCACTCCTGAGCTCTCTATTTAATGGTGGCTACTGCTGACATTACTGTTTTCGAATCTTTAATGTGTCTAAACAGAGGTGCAATGTCACGTGTCCATCTGTTTTCAGCAGAACAGTGGAAAAACTCCATGGATTGCACGTCCTCCTGTTTATTGCAACGCACATGGGCAACAGAGAAAGGATAGCATCATCTAGCTGAGGCTCCTGTCTCTGACACTTTCAGGAAACAAGAAGTTTCTATGCAAAATGCCCACTTTTTTTTTTCCTTTTTGTCTTTTTTACTGACCGGTAATGGGATCGCAACCCTCGGTGTTGCGTCCGCACCGCACTCAGCCAGTGAGCGGGAACCGGTCTCCACATGGGATCCGAACCCTCGGCGGGAGCGCCACCGCACTCCCAAGTGGTGCACTCTCCAGTGCGCCACCGGGCCGGCCCCAAAACGCCCACTTTTGAGAACTGGGGTCTCCTTTTTCCTCCCCTACCTGCACCCAGGGACCTGTCCCATTCTCTGAAGTAAATGCCCTCTGTCTTAGCTTACCTCCACATGTGCTGGCCCTCTGCTGTCCACAGCACCTCACCCCTCAGGCCTGCCCTTGGGAGCCACGCAGGCCCTCTTTTAAACTTCTGTGTCCTGAAGCCCAGACTTTACTACTTAGTGTCTACTAAAGGGACCCTGACAGCCATCTGGTCAACCAACCATGCCAATGGAAGAGGACAAGTAGGCTTTCTAGGCTCACCCCTTAAGTAGCCTAAATAGGACTTTGCTGCCTAATTGAGAAGTCTGCATGACTCAGTGGATTAAAGTATACACAAGGATAAAGCTGCCATGCTACCTGAAGGGCAAGGAAGTATAAAGGGGTAGCCAAAACCTGTCTACTTCTTCCAAATCACTCCAAGTCATCAACCACCAACATCATATATGTGAATTGTTCCAACTCCCCACATGTGAAAGCCTGAGGCAAATGTTGCTATCAGAATCCAGCTTAACCAGATCCAAGAATTATTGAAACTGGCAATTTAGGAAAATGGTTAAACATTTAAAATGCAAACTAGCTAACTCACCTAAAAAGTTTTCCACTCAAGTCTGTACAATCACCTCCTGGATTATTTCTATGAATTAATACACAGAAAGCAATGCCTGACATATGGTACGTTCTCAGTAAATATTAGCCATTATTAAGATTAGAAGAATGGTCACCATATGAGGGATGTGCCTTGGGGACCATGGAAATGTGATCACAGCCCCTTATCAATGACACCTGATTGTGGGTGGGGACTTCTATTCCTTTCATGTCACCCGAGTGTGTGATTCAATACTGACTCTCAAATCCTGCAAGTGATTGACTCACAGGCTGGTTTGACAATTCCAAGAAACAATTTACTGCCTGGAGCCCAGCCCAGGGACCCACAAAACTGGCTCTCCATCCCTGGGCCACTGGGAATTTCTCTCCAAAAGTGCAACATGTTCTCCATTACCATTCTTCATTTTTTTTCTTTCTGTATTATTTTTCTCTCTTCTAAACTATGAGTGAGATACTAAGCCCATAGCTTGAGAACCATGTCGTAAAACTGTCACCAACGGAAGCAGCTTCCAAGAATTTAGTGTACCATGGATTCTAAAGAACATTTTCCTCTTATTTTAGAAGTGCCAGCTCCTCTGCCCTCCGCACCCGCCCTGGCCTTGCCCCGCCCATCGCGGGAGCCCACTGTAATTCTGCTGAGGATATTATGCGGGTCTTCAGCTCTGTACATGTGGGCGGTGACTGTCCCCTGGCTGGTACATTTCCAGGGCTCTGAGGCCGGTCCTCTGAACTTTCTGACGGACAGAACAGTTACACTCAACTCCTTCTTCCCTTCGTGTAAGCACGTGGACCGCTACTGCCTCAGGACTTTTCAAGTTCCATTTGTATTTTTCCCACATTTCCCAGAGAGATGTTCATCCTCCCTTGTCTGGAGTTCAGCTTTAGTCTGGATCCTTCTCCGAACAGCAACCTAGCCTAGTTAGTAAGAGAATTAATATTTTATCTTAGGTTTCTGAATGCTTTTCTTGGTAAGATATGTAACTGACTTGTCAAAGGCACACTATTTTTTATAGAATATACACACATTCAGTTTAATTCTGTGATATATTCCTTTAAAAGGCCTTTAGGAAAAAAATTCTTAAATTATATTCTGGACAGTACAAGTCTTTGTAATCATAGATCTCATACAACTCACCCTGAATTTTGTGGTAATTCTCTCTCTAGTTAATAGTTACACGTATGAAAATAGTCTCACGTTCCTCCCTCTACTCCATTTATTGCATTCAAAGTGCTCACCGACGCCTGGCAGAACTAATCCCCACTGTCCTCAAGGTGCAGGAGGCAACACGACGATCAGGCAGAAAGGATACCAGACAGGCAGAAAATTTGAGCTTCCCCCTTCATCCTCCCACCTGTCTGCAAAGTCTCAGGGAGGAAATGGTCCTGCACCCTCCTGTCCCCACCCACCTCCAGTAGGAAGACGAAGTCATAATGAGAGCTAAACCACACCTGCCTCTTTAGTGATTATTGACACATAAATCCAAAGTGCAAGATACTGTAACATCTCAGAGCTAGTGACCTTGGATGTCCCCGGATCCCCACTTTTCTGTTTCTATTCATCAGTCTCCTTGACTGGATGTTGTTATATATTTACCATGTAGCCTTCTGTTATTTTTATCATATGGTTTTCACCATCTGTTTTGTGGTTGTACAGATGACATTGCTCTTTGCAAGGTAATGTCTGGTCTGTACACAATCTATTATTCTTTCTTCTATTGCCATTTGACCCACTTCAAAAGTGTTTTTTGGAAGCAGATAGGATATAAGTTACAAATACATAAACAAATATTTATATAAAGATGAGACAGGGTGGATTTAATTCTTCAAAAAGTTATAAAAACCTCTCTGGATATTAATCTCAAAGAGCAAGATAAAAGATCTGTATTTTTCCCTAATTTAAAAAGTAAAAATAAAATAGTTTACTTTTATTCAGGTCGTCCCTGCTGCAAGCTTGGCCGCATGAGGCTTCCTGGGGGTCAGTGACACCTTGGCTCTCTTCACTGGGCAGATTCCCACCCCTGCTTGTGAAAGCACTACTGCCTGAGACATTTCTCCCTGTGTGTAGCCAGGACACAGTAGGTGCTATTAAAGGATAATTTTCAAAAAAAGGTAAAATCGTGACTTTCCTGCAAATATAAAATGGACATGACGGGCTGGCCCGGTGGTGAACTCGGTAGAGTGCGGCGCTTGGGAGCGTGGCAGTGCTCCCGCCGAGGGTTCGGATCCCATATAGAGACCGGCCCGCTCACTGGTTGAGCGCGGTACGGGCACGACACCGAGGGTTGCGATTCCGTTGCCGGTCACGAAAAAAAGACAAAAAGGAAAAAAAAAATGAACATGTCAAAGGTTTTACTTAACTTATGAATTAAATAGTGAGGAAATCACACAGATGTCACAATAGGTTCAAGAAATGTTGAAATGACTTTTTCCATGAATGAACATGTCAAAGGTTTTACTTAACTTATGAATTAAATAATGAGGAAATCACACAGATGTCACAATAGGTTCAAGAAATGTTGAAATGACTTTTTCCATGAAGTGTAAGAGCATTTGAACATCCATCTAACAGACTTTACTTGTAGGTCTATACCCGAGAATTATTTGCATTGCTAATCATAATTGTATTGCTATCAATTCTCTATAATTTGCAGATTGTAAAAATAGGTCAACAGCAATGAACAGCCATAGTCAGAAAACCTAGAAGGGTGTGCTCTAAATAGTGCATAGTTTTCCATTAAAGAGCTCCAGTCATCTTCATCTCTTAGTCCAGAGTTCCCACACAGAAAGCATGGCTTCTCGTTCTCTGTTCTCCATCCTCCTTTCTCTTTCCAGCAGCCATCGGCTGTCTCCAGTTCATCCTGTTTTCTCAAGGGACATAGCACCCCTTGACCATGGCTGGGTGGCAGGTGAATCTGGCTGAAGTTCCAGTTTCCCAGGAATCACCAATGGATCCCTCCAGATCCTTTCTGTACTGAGTTTCTGATCCATACTTCTCTTAACAATTCTCCCTCTCCCACCCAGTGGTCAGTGGGCAAGGGTCTAATGTCCAATTGGTCATTGTGTTTGAATACAACTCTGACCTCACTGTCAAGCTAGGTCCAGGTCCACTCCTTTGGCAAAAGCTGCACAAAAGTACATGAAAGTTTAGGTTCCTGGCTCAGTGAAGTGAGACTTAGTGGTCTATGCCCACTCAAGGCTCTATTTTCTCTTTCTGTCCATCTGTGGAAACCTAGCACATGCTCCCAGCTCATCAGATGCACTTATTAATTACAGTAGCTTCCTTATGCAGCAGTCAGAGTTCAATCTGAGAAGCAGGGCCAGTAGGCAATATATATTAAGAGACTTATCGCAAGGAGTTGTTTTATGCAATTGTGCTAGGTGTGTCTTAAATCCATAGGACAGACCACCAAGAAGAGCAGCTGGACTGTCAGGCATGAGCTGATGCTGATGTGTGCAGGCAGAATTTCTTCTTCTCTAGGAAAGCTTCAACCCAGAGTGGTTTGGGGTTTATTTTGGGGGGGTGGGGGGGTGGAGCTGGCTGGTATGGGGATCTGAACCTTGACCTTGGTGTTATAATACCACATTCTAACCAACCAAGCTAACCAGCCAGCACTAACCCAGCTTTTAAAGTTCAACTGATTGAGTCAGGCCCACCCAGATTAGGTAGGACAATTTCCTTAATTTAAAGCCAACTGATTGTAATCACATCTACAAAATACCTTCACAGCAACACCTAATTTAGCATTTGAGTGAATAATTGGGGACTGTAGCCTAGACAAATTGGCATGACACTTGAGAAATGAACAGTTGAGTTGATGTTATAAGTCAAAAAAAGAAAAGCCATGTGGTTTGCACCAGTCATGAACCCTGGAATCTGGACCCAGCTCTGCCTCTGGAACCATTTAGCCTCTGTGCACATCTGTTTTTTCATTTATAAAATGGGCATGTCTGGTCTATGCAGGATACCTGGTCTACTGAGCTAGTCACGGCATGATGTTTTATATATGCAAAAGGAGTTGTTACATATATAAAAGTTGATATTTGTATTGACAATTAACTGGAAATATGGTGTGTATCTTCCAGTTTACTTTTAAAAAAAACACCTTCAACTTTTAATAAATTACCTTGTTGTAACCTGTCATATAGTGAGAGTGGACCAGCAGAGGAGAAGACCTCCTGGCTGGACCTTGGAGGAGAGGACAGGAACAAGAAGTCCAACAGTACATGTGTTTTGTTCCTTTGTCCTTTGACATGTTCAGTGTAAGAACAATGCTGCATAGCGTTAGGAAGAGAATGCTAAACCCAAGTTAGTGGAAACTTGCCTCAATTCCATGACATGTAGAGAGAGAAACTCGTTCTACACTTCCCTAATTCTGAAGCGCAAAGATTGTAAGGATCTGCCTCAGGGGAAGGGGAAATACTTAACCCTAAATCTGGAGAATTTGCGTGTTGCAAGATTTAACTTTCACAGAGTTGGGTTGAAGGGTTTTCTTCTCTTTCATCCATTTCTTTAATCATGAAAAATTACATCTAATGCTTCTAACATACAGTTCTATTAACTTCATCAGGCTGCAGTAAGGAAGAGCTGGAACTTGCTCAAATTGGAGAATATTCACTCAATTATCCCTAAGGTACTGAGAATCCGTCATTGAAATAAGCCCTAGCTTGGGCTGGCCTGGTGGCACACTGCTACAGTGCACCGCTTGGGAAGCGTGGCGGCGCTCCCACCGAGGGTTCGGATCCCACATACAGACCAGCCGCTCACTGGCTGAGCGAGGGGCGGGAGCAACACCGAGGGTTGCGATCCCGTGGCCGGTCCTGGTCCGGTACGGGCGCGACACTGAGGGTTGCGATCCCTTGCTGGTCACGAAGGAAAAAAAAAAAAAGAAAAGAAGCCCTAGCTTGACAAAATTCACTTCTCAACATGAAAAGCATCACTCCCTTCAACACAGGACCTTGGTTTTTAACTCCATCACTAAATTATAAGACACGCCATAAAAACCAAACAGACCATGGGTCGAGTTCCTGATTTTTCATAGGTTAACACATCAGCAAGAGCACCCAGCTCCTTAGCCCTTAGCAGGGAATTTCCACCCAACTCTCAGTAAGATAATGGGGACACATTCTTTCTAAGCTGGCTCCCCATTTATAGAATGGCTCATTAGATAAGCAATATGGGATCTCAAAATGCTGCTGGTTCTACTTCTGGCTTCTCAGCAGAGGAGCTGGGATCTGCATTCTACAGAGTGAGGCGATTCAGGTTCAGAAATGTGGGCGCCCTGCCCCTCCTGCAGCCAGGCCCTCTCACCTTCCTCTTCTTTACATGCCCCCACAGAATGGCAGAGAACAGGAGGTCGATGCAGAGGCCCGTGGGTGGCAAAGAAGAATACCCACAGTTATCTGCAAGTGTTTGCACGATGCCTCCTCCACTTTTTCTCTTTACAGTGGTAACCTGTTTTTTTGTGTCAACTGCAGTAGAATATTCTTTAGCTATTTCAGCATCCCACTAAAGATATAGCTGTCTCCCACCTGACATAACACCTTACAACAGTGTGAATTTACATTTAAATTCAAGTACTCACATTACATAGAAATCACCTGGTCAGTGGTGACTCCAGTTTTTCCACACTCCCACAGAGATTTTCTGAGCACAGTTAGGTTTGGGGTTGGGGTTAGGGCTCTATCCAGGAGGCATGTGGGGTCTGGTTCTAAGGGGTGAAAACAAAGAAACCAGCTTCTCTTGAGGCCTCATGGGCATAGAGAACATCTTTTTTCTGCTTGACTTTTCTGCTGGTTTTCGGGGGGCAGCCTTAGGGCCGATGGATTCATGAGGATGGTAATGACCCCTAAAGCACACCTGGGTGCCTTCACCTTAGTAAAAATAAAACAGAGCGAAGTGTTATCTTCTCCATTTTTAGAGGGGGTTTTGACCAGGCACATGTTTGCTCAGAGAAGGTGCCTTTGCAGAGACCTCTCCTGTAACAGTCCATATAATGCACTCATTCACATGATCCCACCAGGAGGGTCTGACTCCCTCCCACCTCTGGAACCCAGCACATCTTCAAATCTTTGTATTTTAAGATATCTAATCACAAACACAGCTTATAAATCTGGGTAAGTTGTTCAGTTCTGTCTAGGTTTCTCTCTCACCTGACTTGTTTTTGCAATGCATTAAACAATGGCATACAAATATTTAATTCGAATGCTGACATTTTTAAAAAGGAAGATTATTAAAGAATCAGATGTTCCTTTCCCATGTCTCTGTCAAGCATCAGTTATCAGAGGACGCAGGCTTACTTTCAAACCAGCTCAGCCTCCAGCACAGCTTGTGACATCAGATGACTCACTGACCCTGAGAAGCCTGTATTTTCAGATGGTCTCTCCCAGGGTCTCGTCAGTTCAGGCAATTTAAACTCAGTCTCCAAACTGCTAATATAACAGAAAACTCACCCTCCCACTCCCAGCAAAAAAATAACAAGCTGTATTTTTAAATTGCTTAAAGAGGTAATACAAGGCAATAAGACTTTTGTAAACCATAGAACAGTTTGTTTCTTACCCAAGTTACAGCAATTCATACAAGTATGAGCTGAACATTATTTTAGAAGTGGAACCTTTATTTTATAAACGCATTAGCTCTTAACTCCAGCTAATTATGCATTTCATCACGTATAGCAAAGTGCCTGTGGAAACCCATTTTAATAATATTTTAATAACATGATCTCCTCATGCACAAAAACCTATTTTAGATGTCAGCCACACTCTGTGAATGAAGCAAAATTCAGCCCAAAACATTAAAAGTATGAATGAATGGCACCAGATGTACTTCCTGGAGAATAAACTCTCAAGGACTCAGTAATAAAATAGACAACAGCCCTTTTCAGGTCTCGCTGCACTCACTCTAAACCGGATTTGCAATAAATCTAAGTTGGTACTTGTGATATACCCATCAAAATTAAGAAGTTGAGGGTAGCATATGGCTGAAGAGCCATTTAATCTCTACTGCAGCCACTGGAGGTCACTGTCTTGGTTACCTTTGTAGGCACAGTAGGTAGTCCAGGAATAACCATCTCTGAATTTCAAAAACTGAGAACTTAAAATTTTATTACTTCATGTTCTTATTCAGTTAAGCAAAGACTTACTAATAAATCAGGAGTTGCATAGTCTACAACATTAATGAATCAATAATACAGAATAAAGCAAAATTTTAAGAAAAAGAAAAAAAAAAGATGCTTTGCCTCATCCTTCAGTTTTACTGAATTGGTCTTCAGCTAGCTTCCTCTCTGCTGATGGCAAGCGTCTAAACTCTGTGAGCTCTGCTCTGTTAGGTGTTTTCTTGAATTTACCTTGTCAGAATCTTTATAGCCTTCTTAAGAGTCTCTCTTCTACCTCCTGGAAAAATCTCCCAGCTGTGATTATTCTTGTGTAGATCTGACCCCTTCATCTTTGATTGGACTCTGCATTTTTATAGCAGCAATGGATGATGTCACATGCCAATCAAGATGTCCACTCTGCTCTTTCCAATTAAAGCCCTAGGCTGTCTAGGGGACCAACTTAGCAGCTTAAATTTTTAAGGCATTATACTCTTTTACAAAACTGACAAAATGTGTTCAACTAGATCAACCTACCACATAGCACAGATATGAGAGGAAGAAACCCCAATGTCTTCATCTTTCTCTAATAATCCACACGGGGTATATAGTTTATGTCGCAAAGTAGGAATTTACCAGGTTACTGCCTGGAGGTAAACCAGGTCGCCAAAGCTGACAGATGCTGTTTCTAGGCTTTTCATGATATTTAGCTTAAACTACGATCATAATTTTCTTTGCAGCTTGAGCTACTTAATAAAAACTTCCCCTTTTAGAATTAAAACAGAGTGGGATTAGATGCCTGATCTTTACAGAGGTATAGGCAAAAATGTGTGTGTGTGTGTGTGTGTGTGTGTAAAGGTCACATTTCAAAGGTTAAATGAGTGGGCTTCCCTGCTTACCAAAAGAGGCACACCAGATATTTACTTTAAATACTCACTACTCCCACTCTTCCTGTTTAATGTAGACTTGGACTTAAAATTCACCGCAGAACCTTTGTAGAACTAAGGTTTACCTGATTGTAGATAAGTTAAAATGTAGCCCTTTTCTACAACACCCGCAGGAGAAATTCTAAGTATTAGCAATTCTGATGCCTTATGTAAAATTTAAAGCTGGTTCCCACAAAAGCCGTCTTCCAAGCCTCCATGAGGGTGCTGAGGCCGGGACACCGGCTTGTTGGATTAGAATGGAGATGTGTTCTGCAGGGGACTCAAAACACCCACTGACCTGTGCTCTGACCTGCAGCCCCTCCACTGGAAGCTCAGGTGAATTTGCCCCCCTTTCCAGTCATGAGTCACCAAGGACCCCAACATCAGTACTGTGATGAGGCAGGTGGTCCCCTACTTGCCACTCGGCTGTGAAGGAATCATTTAAATTTTAGGGGGAATAATCCGAGGCATGGGGTGTTCTGGAGTTTGGTGCTTCTCAAGGAGGTTCCTCCACTCAGTGCGCAGACAGACGCTCTGCGCCTCCTGGATGCGGGACAGTGTGAGCGACTCTGGTAGGAAGCGCTCTTGACCTCCCAAAGGACAGTTACTGAGAACTGAAATGTGCTGGAAAATGCATTTCTAACGGCTGAAAGATGGAGTTGACCAAGCTGAAATCCTTGCCCTCCAGAGGTGAGAGGCTGAATTGTGTCCCCCTAAACTTTGTATGTTGAAGTTCTAACCCCCAGGACCTCCAAACGGGCTGAAAGATGGAGTTGACCAAGCTGAAATCCTTGCCCTCCAGAGGTGAGGGGCTGAATTGTGTCCCCCTAAACTTTGTATGTTGAAGTTCTAACCCCCAGGACCTCCAAACGTGACTATATTTGAAGATAGGATCTTTGAAGAGGTGATTAAGGTTAAACGAGGTCACTAGGGTGGACCCTAATCCAATCTTACTGGTGTCCTTATAAGAAGAGATCAGGACACAGACACAAACAGAGGGATGAGTATGTAAGGACACAGGGAGAAGACGCCACCACCTGTAAGCCCCAGAGGGAGGCCTCAGGAGGAACCAGCCCTGCTGACACCTCGATCTTAAACTTCTAAACCCAGTCTGTGGTATTTTGTTATGACAACCTGAGCAAACTAATGCACCAGAGCTGACAGCCTAGGGTGGAGATTTAGGCAATAATGAGGACAAAATCACCTATTTTATTATAGTAACAAATACATAGTCCTCACCTCCCACCTGCCAGCTTTCTGAATGCTTTCATGTCACTTCCTTCCATCTTCATTACATTCCCATAAGCTGCCATTCCACAGATGAGCAATGTGAGGCACAGGGATGTTAAGGACTTGTCCAATGTCACACAGCTTAAGTGGTGGAGCTGAGATTTAAACCCAGGCAGTCTGACCCCAGATTATGCTGCCCATCCACATAGTGATGATGAAAGTCACAAAGAGAACTTAAGCAGGGAAGGGACTAGAAGTGACAGAGGGTGGAGAGGGGCACTGAGCTAGACAGGGTGCCAGGGAAAGCCCCAGAGGAGGTGGCCTGGTAACCGTGACCTGAGCGATGTGACTATGTCTGCAGTTCTCTATAGAGCCCCACGGTAGAAGAAAAGCTTTCCTGGCAAGTGCAGTGGCCCTGGGGAGGGGTTGGGCTTGGCATGAGCAAAGAATAGCAAGAAAGTTGGGAGCGTGGGGGTGAGTCCTGGGGAGAGGCCAGAGGGGAGCCCGGGGCAGATGCTGGATGGACTCGTAGGTCACCTGAAGTCAGATGTCATCGCACACATGCTAGAAAGTCAGGGTTTTAAACCAGGGAGAGAGATCTTCTGATTCACACTTCAAGGCCAGTGGTGGCTCCAGCTGCCATGTAGAGACCAGACCACAGGAGACAAAAGAGGAAAAGCAAGGAGGTCAGTTGGGAATAGGCCAGGCGAGAAGTGGTGGTGGCTGGAACTAAGGTGGTGGCTGTGAAGAAGGGGGGAAGTGGTCAGCTTTGGGATCTACTTAGAATATCGAGTCCCAGGTCTTTCCCCCTGAAGGAGCTTAAACTCGAGTGAGAGAAAAAGGATAACAGATGAGGTCATTGGTGAACACTTAGGAGCTGAATTGTGAGATATAACCTGTGAGTATGGTAGGATTCAGGACAGACAGGAATGAATGTGGGGCTAAATAGCAGGTGGACTGGGGATTATTCCCACCAGGGCCAGCACCAGGGGTAGGATGGAAATAAGCATCACGTGTGTGTTGAGCAGCCCACCTGGAGCAGCATGTGCTGGGGCCATGTCACCCCGGCCATTTAGAGCCACAGAACTGAGTGTGTTGTTGATGGAGAGCCCACACGGAGCTGCCATGCAAGGGGCCAGCAGGGTAAAAATGGGAATGAAGGAGAATTGAAGGACAAGGAGACCAGAGGCCAGGAGATGAGCTAAGAAGCCACTCTGTTATTTCAGGGGAGTAGAAATGGAGGCTCTCTAACATCAAGACAGAAGGATAAATGGTGACATAGAGAATCCCAAGCCCCAGTACATTATAACTTCGTAATTGAGACTTTGTTTTCACCCGTTTTTGCTCAACTATAACCTTCCTTTGAAACCAGGAGACTTCGGACACAAGTAAATCAGTAAGACTATTTGCTGGTCTGTCAAAACCCCACATAGAACAGAGAGACAGCAATCATCATCTTTGTCCCTCCCGCTGAGCTACAGTAAAACTACCATTAGGTTCGCAGAAGCCCTGACATGAAAAACCCCTGGTGCTGGTCAGAATCACCTGTGGAGCTTTTGAAGCATTATATATATTTTGAAAAAGTAATGTAAACCTACAGTTAAAATAAGAAGGACCAAATTATGGGCAGGGAAAAGCCTCCCTAGACTCCAGTCCCCAGCCTTCTGTCCCAGAGGCAACCATGTTTACCAGTTTCTTGTGTTTCCTTGTGGAAATATTCTATCCATGTACTCACACATGTGTGTGCGTGTTTACATGTTCTTAGTTATACATCTGTAAAATTTTAAAGTATATATATATGAGTATATGCTAGTGTTCCAATTGTGTGTAAGAAGCATATAAATTTTTCACTTATCATTATATCTTGGAGATTTTTCCATAATAATTAACTAATGCTATATTTTGGTCTTTTATTTATGAGTTGTTATTTTCCATTAAGCCTTCTACTCTTTTTTTTTTTTTTTTTTTTGTCCTCTTTGAGACCAGCCACACCGCGCTCAGCCAGTGAGTGCACGGCCTTCCCTATATAGGATCCGAACCTGCGGTGGGAGCGCTGCTGCACTCCCAGCGCTGCACTCTCCCGAGTGCACCACGGGCTCGGCCCAAGCATTCTACTCTTAAAAAAATATTTTTAGTGTTCTTTATCTTTTGTTTTATATTTTGTATTTGCTTTGTTGTGTTGTGTTTTGTTGTTTTTGTTTTCAATCTGAAATTTTGCGGATTTGGTGAGCTGGCCATCTCACTTTGCTCTTCTGTCGCAGGTACTGTAATTATGTCTCTGTTCTTTAGACAGACTCTATTGTCTCCCCACCCTAAACTATATTTAAATTTAGGTGCTTTGAATTTCTGTTTTCATCTCCCTTTCCTCCTCTCCCTCACTGCCTGGCTTTGATTGGTTATGCTTTATTCTTAGTTCATCTGGTGTTTACCTTTATTCCTTTCAATGATATTCTCATACTTCCCTTACTTGATTTTTCAGCTTTAGATGTATCTGACTCCTCCTGCTTTTTTAGGCAAGGAACTTAGCTCTCTTTTACTATCTCCATCTTCTCTTCCTCTCTTCCACCTGGATTTTGTTACTTACATTATTATTAAAACATTGCCTTGAAGCTCAGTTCTCTCTTCATTTCTTTAATTGTAACTTCCCTGGCTGTTTTATCCTTAGATCTATATGTAAATGGATTCATTCTCACTGCCATCTTTTGCTGCTGTTTCTCTGTTCTTCTCTTTGGCAGCTGAGGTTTATCCTCTTGGTGTCTTCAGTTTAAAAGATGTCTATCGGACACCTTTTTGCTTGAACATTGGGGTGGCTGGGTATATTGTTATGTCTCATTTTCTTTTCCTAATGACCTTAGATCTCATTCCATTGCCTTCTACCACTAAATGTTTCTAGAGACAAGCTCAAAGATAGTCTGTTTATCTCCCCCTTTTCTGCATGTCCTTGATGGTTTGATGCCTGTAGGATTATTTATTTTTCTTTGAAGTCCAATAACTATACCAAGATATGTATCAATTAATGTCCATAAATCTCCTTCCCCCTCCAGCACATAGTATGCCCTATCAACGCTAAGAATTGAGCTTAATCTGAGAATTTTCTTAAATGATATGCTCGATTTTTTTCTGCTGATTTATTCTGTTTTATTCTGTAAGGACACAAATTATGTGTATGTTGAGTGATCTTTTTCTGTCTTCTGTGTCCATCATTTTCTGTTTAATATTTTTTTCTTTTCTTTTTATTTTGCTCTGTTTTCTCAAGTCTGTACTCCATGTCCCTGATTATATTTTCATCACTGTCTTTTCTCTTTTCTTCCAAATTTAATATGGCCTCTATTTCTATATTCACTGATTATATTCACTTTACTCTTCTATGTTCTCTTTACTATTTACTATTTACTTTACTTTTTTCTTTTCTGCTAGGTCATTTTTCAGCCTCTAGTTTGTCTTTTTTTCTTTTTTTCTTTTTTTCCAGTAATATTTTGGGTAGATCCTCTGCTGGTTCTTCATGAGGGGATTTCCTTCTGGATCAGTGTTTCAGTGATTTGTGAAAGGACAGTGTTGAGAAGGACACAGGGAACGCTGGAAAACAGCAGGGTGTCTCTAGGGCCCAGAGTGAAGCTCTGTCTAATGTACATGGACTTAAGATGGTTTTACTTATGGTTTTCTTTACTTTATGATGGTGCAAAAGCAATGCATGTTGCAGTACAAACCATACCTCGAGTACTCACACAACCATTCTGCTTTTCACTTTCAGTACAGTATTCAACAAAAATATAAGATATTCAACTCTTTATTATAAATTAGGCTTTGTGTTAGATGATTTTACCCAACTGTAGGCTAATGTAAGTGTTCTGAGCACATTTAAGGTAGGCTAGGCTAAGCTATGATGTTCGGTAGGTTAGGTGTATTAAATACATTTTTGACTTACAATATTTTTAACTTACGACAGGTTTATTGGGTTTATCATAACCCCAATGTGAGCTGTCTTTTCTCAAAATCTGTACTGGGTTTTGTCAGATGGTTCAGTTCTTACATCATTACAGCTAACAAAGATTGGTAGCCACAGAGCTGCTAACCATTCACAGTTTTCTCCCTCACCCAGACACACAGAGACTGGCTCTTGCAAAGTGGCAGATTTGAGCATTTCCCCCTTTCCTTCTGCATCCTCTGGCCCCTGTGTGGTGTCACGCACTGTTCAGGGAGAATCCCATAGCCAGTACCACACCTTCATCTTGCTGCTGAAAACACTTGCCATGCACTGAATATGCCCCCAGGGTGGAAAAGGCCACAGTCAGCAGCTCTGTTGTGGATTTCCAGTGTTGGGCATCCTTTCTCACTGACTGCCTTCATCCTGGCCAAATTTCTTCTGCATGGAACAAGAACCCTCCCTCTACGTATATGGTCTGGGATCACAGACATTTCCTAGTTGCATCAAAAATGAAGATTTCTTCTCTGTTTCTTGGTCTCTTCGCTGTTTCCAAAAGAGGCATGGAATTCTTTGTCTCACAATCATAAAATTAGATGTCTCCATAGAGAATGGTTTAAAGAAGTATATATTCTTTGCTTCTGCAGAGATTTTGGTTCAGCAGGTTTGCACTGAAGCATAGGCATCTCAAGA
The DNA here is from genome assembly GCF_000696425.1 of Galeopterus variegatus. Classification (NCBI taxonomy): domain Eukaryota; kingdom Metazoa; phylum Chordata; class Mammalia; order Dermoptera; family Cynocephalidae; genus Galeopterus; species Galeopterus variegatus. The sequence goes on from NW_007726586.1 coordinate 87,101, forward strand.
TTCAGAAAGAGCCACAGGCAACAAATTTGAAGTGTTTGGGATACCACTCAATGCTACTTTACCAGAGTATTAATGATGGATCCTCCAAGAGGATCACAAACTGGAATGGGACCAAGTAATTGGTGTATTCATCCAAGTGGGCACCCTAACCACACAACCCTCCAGGGCAGAGACCACTGTTCAGAACTGAGGCTGAAGAGAGAAAGTTTTTACTCATCATACTGATTTTTCCTTTTTTTTTTTAATTTTGAAAAATTTCAAATCTGTGGAAAATCACAAGAAAAATACAGTGCACATGATGCACTTGTCACCTAGATCCCCCTCCAGCTGTTATCTGTCACGTTTGCCTTGTTTGCACAGTTTCTCTCTCTCTCTCTCTCTCCATTTGAGAGTTAGTCTCATTAGTCTCAGATGTCAGGACATATTCCCCCTGAGTACTTGAGTGTGTACCTCCTGAGAACGAGGACACCACTAAACTGATTAGAAGTCCACCCAGTCTGCATCATCTGTCTTGCTCATCTGGGTGGAGACAGAGAATCAGGAAGAGAGAGGCTGTCTCTACCTAAGGCTGGAAGCACAAAATCACTGGGTGCAGGAGCAGTCAGCAAGGAGAAGGGAGAAAGCAAGAAAGATGATAGCAGGATTTCTAGGTGAAGGATCTGAGCCACAGAAGAAATGAAAGTGCATAAGCTGGTTCCTGCCTTAAGCTCAGTAATCTGACCCCCACCCTACTAGGGAATGTGGCCCAGGGAAGGCCACGACATTCTATGGAATTGCCTCTGTGATATTCAGAGAGCAGAATTATGTGATTCCAAAATGCAGGGAATCTGAAGAGCTTCCAAAAATGATGTTTGGACTTCTTCCCTCCCCCTTCTGCTCCCACGTCTCTGGCCATGGCTCCCTGAATGATGGAAAAAGCAAGCACCATCTGCCCCAGCGCCCAGTCCCAGGGAGAATCAAGCCTTAAGAAAGAATTTCTGCCTGGAGCTCCCTGAATACTGCTCCCACCCCCTCTCCCTTGCCTTCTGCTGTCCTCCGGGACAGGGAGCCTGAACAGCTGCTGCCTGTCAGAGACCAAGGTCCCCAGTCGTGCTCGGCTAACAGCCCACCTCATGGCTAATGGCGGAAGGAATCCTTTTTCTTTTCCTACGGATAAATATCAGAAAGTTAGGGACCACGGAATTTTCCAAGAGAAGCACATTATTGGGAACATATGGTTTTGAGAAATACCACATTTGAGCAGGACTGGGTTTAGTGGCTCAGCAGCATTGAGAGGCTCATATGAACATAGTATATGATTATGTAATGACTTGTCCACAGGGGAGAGAGAACCCCCAGCAGATGCCATCGCTCGACACTTCTGTCTTTTGAATTGGGAGCTTACTGGGATTTTTGGTCTCATAAGGAAAACTATTTTTTTTCTGCTCCATTTAATTGTGGGTTTTTTGGTGTTTTGGGGTTTTTTGTCATGAAACTGTTTAAACTGCACACATGATGCAAACCCATCTTCCATGTCACAGACCCAGAATCTAACCACCTTCCTCTGTCCTCTGGTTTTACATGGAAAGGTTCCAGGAACAGTCACAACAGAGCAAGGTGAAGATCACAGTAATTCTCAAAGAGGAGACAGAGGGTTCCAACGAAGAAGATTCAGATGGTGGAAAGTCTGTTCCTCTCTCTCTTTTAAGCTCTGAGCCATGAAAGCAACATCCCACCCCAAAAACTTCCCAAGAACTACACCTTCACTGCAACACTGAAGAGTGAGGGCAGGCTGGAGGGGTTGGAAGTAGTCAGGGTTGGCAGGAACAAAGTGAAAAGGAGAAAAATTTAAAATGATTGAGAAAAAAGAACATACTTGGCATGATTTCAATTTCTTTAAGTGTATCAAGGTTTGTTTTATGGCCTGTGCACAGTATGGCCTATCTTGGTACACATTCTGTGGACACTAGAAAAGAATGTGCATTCTGCTGTTTTTGAGTGGAGTATTCTATAAATGTTGATTAGATATGGTTGGTTGCTGGTGGTGTTGAGTTCCTCCATATCCTTGCTGATTTTCTCTCTAGCTGTTCTAGCAATTCCTAAGATAAGGGTATTGATGTCTTTAACCATTCTTGTGGATTTGTCTATTTCTCCTTTCAGTTCTATCAATTTTTGCTTCAAACATTTTGCATCTCTGTTGTTTAGTACATACATATTTAGGATTGTGATATATTCTTGGTTGATTGAACATTCACTATTATGCAACTTTTTCTTTTCATCCCTATATTTTCTTTGCTCTGAAATCTACTTTACATGATAATATAGCCACACCTGCTTTTTATTACTGTTTATGTGGTACGCCTTTTTCCATTCTTTTACTTTCAACCTACCTGTATCATTATATTTGAAGCAACTTTTTTTAAACAGCATATAGTAGGATTTATTTATTATATACTTTACTAATCTCTGTCTTTTTGGTGTATTTGGACCATTTATAGTTGATGTAATCATTACAATGTTAGGGTCTGCCATTTAATTTTTTGTGTTCTGTTTGTTCTTTATGTTTGTGATTTTCTGTTTTCTTTTTCCTGAATTTCTGTGGGCTAATTTAACATTTTTTAGAACTCAATTTTGATTATCTATGGGGTTTTTTGTGTGTGTATCTCCTTGTTTAGCTTATTTAGTTGTTGTTCTAAGCATTACATTGTGTCTATATAACTTAACTACTGGTGTTAATATTTTACCAGTTCAAGGGAAGCATGGAAGCCTTGGCTGCCATTATATCTATTTACCTTCCTCAATTTATAATATAATTGTCTTAAATATTTCCTGTACATGCACTGAGAACCACATTAGACCATTCTATGATTTGTGCTTCAACCATCAGACATTATCTAGAAAACTCAAGAGAAGGAAACTCTATTGTATTTGTTTATGTATTTGCTCTTTCTGTCTCCTTTCTACTTCTGTGATATTCCAAGATTGCTTTTTTTTTATCATTTCCACTTTGTTTACAAAAACTTCTTGCTTTTAGGGTAGGTCTTCTGGTGACAAATTCTTTTTGTTTTCCTTAATCTGAGAATAACTTGGTTTCCCCTTAAATAATGAAGGATATTTTTGCTGGTGTAGAATTAGGAGTTGGCAGTTTTGGGGTTTTTTTTAGTAGCTGAAAATCTGCTGTTTCCTTCTGATTTCCATTGTTTCTGATGAGAAATCCACTGTCATTTGAATCACTTTTCCCTTATAGGTAATGCATTGTTTCTGTCTGGCTACTTTCAAGATTTTTTCTTTGTCTTTAGTTTTCAGAAGTTTAGGAAGTGTCTTTCTGTGAATTTCTTTGGGTTTTTCTTGTATGGGATTTTCTCAGTTTCTTGAATCTGTAGGTTAATTTGTGTGTGTGTGTGTGTGTGTGTGTGTGTGTGTGTGTGTGTGTGTGTGTGTGTGTGTGTGNGTACTCCATGTCCCTGATTATATTTTCATCACTGTCTTTTCTCTTTTCTTCCAAATTTAATTTAATATGGCCTCTATTTCTATATTCACTGATTATATTCACTTTACTCTTCTATGTTCACTTTACTATTTACTATTTACTTTACTTTTTTCTTTTCTGCTAGGTCATTTTTCAGCCTCTAGTTTGTCTTTTTTTCTTTTTTTCTTTTTTTCCAGTAATATTTTGGGTAGATCCTCTGCTGGTTCTTCATGAGGGGATTTCCTTCTGGATCAGTGTTTCAGTGATTTGTGAAAGGACAGTGTTGAGAAGGACACAGGGAACGCTGGAACACAGCAGGGTGTCTCTAGGGCCCAGAGTGAAGCTCTGTCTAATGTACATGGACTTAAGATGGTTTTACTTATGGTTTTCTTTACTTTATGATGGTGCAAAAGCAATGCATGTTGCAGTACAAACCATACCTCGAGTACTCACACAACCATTCTGCTTTTCACTTTCAGTACAGTATTCAACAAAAATATAAGATATTCAACTCTTTATTATAAATTAGGCTTTGTGTTAGATGATTTTACCCAACTGTAGGCTAATGTAAGTGTTCTGAGCACATTTAAGGTAGGCTAGGCTAAGCTGTGATGTTCGGTAGGTTAGGTGTATTAAATACATTTTTGACTTACAATATTTTTAACTTACGACAGGTTTATTGGGTTTATCATAACCCCAATGTGAGCTGTCTTTTCTCAAAATCTGTACTGGGTTTTGTCAGATGGTTCAGTTCTTACATCATTACAGCTAACAAAGATTGGTAGCCACAGAGCTGCTAACCATTCACAGTTTTCTCCCTCACCCAGACACACAGAGACTGGCTCTTGCAAAGTGGCAGATTTGAGCATTTCCCCCTTTCCTTCTGCATCCTCTGGCCCCTGTGTGGTGTCACGCACTGTTCAGGGAGAATCCCATAGCCAGTACCACACCTTCATCTTGCTGCTGAAAACACTTGCCATGCACTGAATATGCCCCCAGGGTGGAAAAGGCCACAGTCAGCAGCTCTGTTGTGGATTTCCAGTGTTGGGCATCCTTTCTCACTGACTGCCTTCATCCTGGCCAAATTTCTTCTGCATGGAACAAGAACCCTCCCTCTACGTATATGGTCTGGGATCACAGACATTTCCTAGTTGCATCAAAAATGAAGATTTCTTCTCTGTTTCTTGGTCTCTTCGCTGTTTCCAAAAGAGGCATGGAATTCTTTGTCTCACAATCATAAAATTAGATGTCTCCATAGAGAATGGTTTAAAGAAGTATATATTCTTTGCTTCTGCAGAGATTTTGGTTCAGCAGGTTTGCACTGAAGCATAGGCATCTCAAGATTCAGAAAGAGCCACAGGCAACAAATTTGAAGTGTTTGGGATACCACTCAATGCTACTTTACCAGAGTATTAATGATGGATCCTCCAAGAGGATCACAAACTGGAATGGGACCAAGTAATTGGTGTATTCATCCAAGTGGGCACCCTAACCACACAACCCTCCAGGGCAGAGACCACTGTTCAGAACTGAGGCTGAAGAGAGAAAGTTTTTACTCATCATACTGATTTTTCCTTTTTTTTTTTAATTTTGAAAAATTTCAAATCTGTGGAAAATCACAAGAAAAATACAGTGCACATGATGCACTTGTCACCTAGATCCCCCTCCAGCTGTTATCTGTCACGTTTGCCTTGTTTGCACAGTTTCTCTCTCTCTCTCTCTCTCCATTTGAGAGTTAGTCTCATTAGTCTCAGATGTCAGGACATATTCCCCCTGAGTACTTGAGTGTGTACCTCCTGAGAACGAGGACACCACTAAACTGATTAGAAGTCCACCCAGTCTGCATCATCTGTCTTGCTCATCTGGGTGGAGACAGAGAATCAGGAAGAGAGAGGCTGTCTCTACCTAAGGCTGGAAGCACAAAATCACTGGGTGCAGGAGCAGTCAGCAAGGAGAAGGGAGAAAGCAAGAAAGATGATAGCAGGATTTCTAGGTGAAGGATCTGAGCCACAGAAGAAATGAAAGTGCATAAGCTGGTTCCTGCCTTAAGCTCAGTAATCTGACCCCCACCCTACTAGGGAATGTGGCCCAGGGAAGGCCACGACATTCTATGGAATTGCCTCTGTGATATTCAGAGAGCAGAATTATGTGATTCCTGTGTGTGTGTGTGTGTGTGTGTGTGTGTGTGTGTGTGTGTGTGTGTGTGTGTGAAATTTAGAAATTTCCCTTGAATACTTTTTTATTCCTGCTCCCTTTCTCCTGTTCTCCTAATACTCTATATAATGAATGTTAGGTCTTTTGTTATAGCTCTGCATGTTCCTAAGGCTTTTTTTTAAGTCTACTTTCTCTATATTTTCAGATTGGATCATATTTATTATTCTATCATCAAGTTCTCTGCTTCTTTCCTCTGTCTTCTTCACCCTGCTGTTGAGCCATCCATTGAGTTTTTTCAGTAATTGTAATTTATAGTTCAAAAATTTCCATTTGGTTCTTCTCCATACTTTCTAATTTTTTCACTGAGGCCCCCTATCTCTTTGTTGAGACTTTTCTTTTACTTGTTTCAATCATGTTTGTAATTGCTTGTTGAAACACTTTTATGATAGTCACTTTGAAATTCTAAGATTTGTGTCATGTCAGTGTTTTTGTTTGTCTTTTCTCATTCACTTTGAGCTCTTTCTGTTTCTCAATGTGACAAATGATTTTTTTTTTTTTTGAAACCTAGACATTTTGGGTGTTATGTTATACGACTCTGAATCTTATTTAAATCTCATATTACAGCAGGCCTCCTCTGACACCACTCTGGGAGGTTAAAGAGGGCAACACCTCATAACTGCCTAGTGGGATATCAGACTCTGATCAATGTGACAAATGATTTTTTTTTTTTTTGAAACCTAGACATTTTGGGTGTTATGTTATACAACTCTGAATCTTATTTAAATCTCATATTACAGCAGGCCTCCTCTGACACCACTCTGGGAGGTTAAAGAGGGCAACACCTCATAACTGCCTAGTGGAATATCAGCCTCTGCTGTAGATTAGATGCCCCACCAACCTCATTGAGGCTTAATCCCCACTGTAACTGTTGAGGGTAGCAAATCCTATTATGGTAATTGAAAGGTGGGGCCTCAAAGAGGTGATTAGATTGTAGTACCATGCTGTAGTGAATGGATTAATAATGGTGGTCAGGGACGTGGTACTGAGGGCTTTAAAAAGGAGAGTGCAGGAGAGGTTAGTCTCTCTGCTCCCACCATCTTGCAAGGTAAGATGCCTGGGTCACTGTCACCACCACTAAGGCCTTCACCAAATGTGTTCCCTAGACTTTGGACTTCCCAGCCTCCAAAACTGTGAGCAATAAATTTCATTTTTTTATAAATCACCCAGTTCCACGTATTTTGTTATAAGCAACAGAAACAGACTAATACAGCCTCCATTGACACAGGATGGGGAGAGGATCCTTGTCACTGCTGGGTGGGCGTGAGAGTGCAGGCTCTCCACTGACACTTTGGGGAGTGACTAGCCCTCTTCTAACACCCAATCAGTGAGGATAAAGTGGGCTGCCTTGTGCCAGATCTGGGTGGAAGGCCAGGCTCCCCTTATGGTCTCTGGGGGAGTCTCATTACCTCCCTGCAAGGATGAAAATCTAGGCTGCCCACTCTGTCTTCCCTGAAACCACCTTGTTAGCAGGTTCAGGTGCCTCATTAAGCCTGGCAAGGGTGAAAGTCTAAGCTCCCCAGTCAACCTTTGTTTTTGGAATGAGATTGCCATTTTTTTCTGTAGTGTTTGGTTGGAATAAAGAGGTTATTGTCCAAACATTTTCTGTCTTGTTAGGTTACCTCTTTCTTAGTCCTTTGGCTAGAGAGGAGAGGCTTTTCTTAGGGAGTTTTTTTCTGCACCCATTGACATTTCCAAGTCATTGGCCTCTTTGGTATCCAGTTAGGGATCTAAAAGCAGAAAGAAAACCCAGAGAACTCTCCCCATGTTGATCCTCTGGTCGTGAGGTCCTGGCTGGTCTGCCTTCTTTTCTCTACCTTTCAGAGTCTTCTTATGTTTGTTTTATATATACCATCTAAGGTTTTTTAATTGCACTTAGTGGGAGAAATAGGGGAAATCTATCTACTTCATCTTCCCCAAAGCTGAAATGAGGAAATTAATAGTAAATAGAGATAAATAAGAAATAAGAGACAAAAGAACAGCAATAACAACAAAAGAGATTAGAATAGTATTCCTCATTTTCCTTTTCAGAGACCTCTGCTGCTGAGAATCAATTGCTAAGTACCTAATAAAGGAGTCCCCTTCTCTTTCTTCTCTCCTCTCCCCAAACAGAAGTGCAATCTGAAAATATAAGGCAAGAAGCACAAGAAAATGATATGGTTTCTATCCATAAATTTTCCTCAACCTCCAACCCCAGTAAATGTCATGTTTGATTACGAAATTGAATTTCTCAAAGTAACATTTTCAAAATATTCCCCTGATTTACTTTCTTCTGCAACTATTGACACAAATGAGAGGTTGAAGATCATACCTTCCTGCACCCTACCCTTTCTTGCATGCATAAGTAACAGGCTGACTTTCTGGGGTGATCTCAATAACTGGGGCTCTCGGCTGCCCTATGGGATCCTCTGTGACAGATTTTAGCAGGGATAGTGTTCTGTTTTGAGAACAAGCATCCACACCACTTCCCTAGATGCTGAGAGTGCCCCAGGCTTAGGGAGGAAACACCATTGTGCTCCACAGGTTACCTTGTGTGACTGGGGGTGTATCTACATAGGTTATCCAATACTGGGAATCTTAGGCTTAAATTTCATCATTGAACCAATCCCCTGTCAAAAAACTTGATCATGGCCCTCCCAAAGGCTGTGCATTATTACAGCCTCACACAGGCTGAGCATCAATGAGTGAATGAAGGAATGAAACCCTTGCTCTTCACTACAGCCAGGCCAGTTCTTGAGAGAAAACATGACAAATTGTCTCACAACAGCACAGCACAGCCCTAGCGGAGGAAACTGGCTCATTCCTGCAAATTAAAAGAAATTAAAAGGCAGGAAAGAATTGGGCACTGAGGTAGGCAAGAGTCTGCCATGGTCACAACTCCAAGAATGACAAATCCTGTGATCGAGTGCACTCAGATGCTGGGGTGCAGAGAGGATGGGCACCAGGAATGGGGTAGCCAGGGAGAATGTCGACCAGGAAGTCAAGCCTGAGCTGAGTCCTCAAGGACAAGCAGGGGCTGGCTTTGCAGGCAAAGAAAGCAGGAATGAAGGGGTGAAGCTGTGCAATGTGTCCAGGAACCAGGAGGGGCTCGTTTGGCTGGAGCATCACATAGAAGCAAGAAATGATGGGAAATGGGCCTGGAGAAGTGGGTGGAGGCCTGAGCTTGAAAGGAAGGGCCTTGACTTATGAGGAAATGGGGCAGAGCTGGGAGTGCAGAGTAGCTGCTGGAGCACCCAGTGTGGCCAGGACTTAGATTATGGACAGACCAGAGAAATAAAGGGAAAAGAAAAGAAGTAACACGGCATCTGTTCCCTTTCCTCTCATAAACAGAGCTAGTTCAGCAGAGCATGTGCCTCCAATGAAGGCAGGTAGAAGAGGCATTGACCGCCTGCAGGGTTTAAGATTCCTAGAAGATTGCCCTGGAGGTGAGACAAGAACCCTCAGAGAGATGCTGGCCCAGAAGAGAAGCCCTAGATTGAGCAACATGAGATCAGGAGGGAATGCCCGGCTTCCACCAAGATTTGGCACTTGCAGTTGAGTCCTGGGAAGCCCGGGACTGAACCTAGAGCAGGTGCATCTTCACAGCAGTGACACCTGCCTGGGGAAAGGATCATACTGGTTGCCAGTGGCGTGAATGGCTCTGCCTGCTCTGCATGCCCCGACATCTCCAGTGCCTCCCTGCAGTCTAGCTCAGCATTTTCTTTAAAAGAAACCTCTTGATAAGACTTTGATGACAATGCTTGTCCTACATATTATGATATTTCCAAGAGTTCTAGGGAAGGAGTAATGAGTCACTCATCAATATTCCAAGAAACCAACCACACTAGGGAATTCATGAAACGTGGCCTCGATATTGATGCTGGGGGTAGAGAGTTTGTCCTAAGGGGTTGTGAGATGGGGAGAACACAAGCAGAATGGGGTTTTGGAGAAATTCTGGCACCCATGTGGTCTAGCAGTTTTCTAACTGTTATGCCTAAAACCTGTTCCTCTTGGCAAGAGAAGTTCACGTGTTCAACATGTTTCCAAGAAAACACTCAGGGGGCTCTTCTCTCACCTACAAACACACCCATGCCCGGAAAGATCGAGGCCATGTTAATACAAGCAGAACCTTGAATGTGATTGATCTTTGTCAGACATCTCAACATCTCACTGTATCAGGACCCTCCCCAGCCTGGTCAACAAGGCTACACAATGGCATTGGAGGGAACCAAGCAGGGTGACCTGCATATAAGGGACCTCAGAAACAATGTCTGGTGAGGCAGGGATTCCAAGCCTTTTTGCAAAAGCACCCTGCATGGCCTGCCATTAAGAATTTCACTGACTCGAAATCATGAAAATTTCAGATCACCTTAAGTGATATACTCACTTAAAGATGAGTATATCAGTCATGAAATCCAACCATCCTATGTAAAATTGCACCCATTCTGGGCATGTTCTCAGTTTTTAAAATCGCCCTGTCCCTTGGCTTCCCAGAGAGTATGCTCTCTGGGCTTTCCCCTGCATCTCCACCCACCTTCCTTGGCTCCTCAGAGTGACCAAGGTGTCTTAAAGATGAGTATATCAGTCATGAAATCCAACCATCCTATGTAAAATTGCACCCATTCTGATGGGCATGTTCTCAGTTTTTTAAATCGCCCTGTCCCTTGGCTTCCCAGAGAGTATGCTCTCTGGGCTTTCCCCCGCATCTCCACCCACCTTCCTTGGCTCCTCAGAGTGACCAAGGTGCCCACGCAGGTCAGGCCTTGGCCCCCTCCTCCTCCCACAGCTTCAGATGCCACCCCAGCTCCATGCATGACACAGCCTGGCCACGTGGCCCTCCACAGTTTGGTCCTCATTTTCCAAACCAGCCACCTGCCGCACTTTTCAAAGGTGGCCTCGGCCCCACCTGCTACCTGCCACTCCCTTGTACCAAGGTTCCCCACCTCTTCTGCTGCTGCTTCTCCTTCTGGAATATTCTTCCCCATCACTCTTCTTCCCTTCTTGACACGTTGAAGCTGCTTGCGCTATGAAGCCCGCCCTAGTTCCATGAGCTAGAACTTCATTCTTTCCCGTCTCTTTCTCTGTCTTTGTTTTTGTTTCTCTCCGTCCTTCTTCTCCTCCTCCTCTCCCTTCTCTCTCTCCTCCTTTCTTCTCTCCCTCTGTCCTCTTTCCCTTGACGTCCTGTGAAACTCCTGGTAGCTTGCCCTCAAGACCATGTGTGACATTTATGTGCATGTCATACCTCTTTGACTAAACGGGGAGCTCCCTGAAGGCAGACATAAAGCCCTCGTTCCTGTATCTCCTGCTGTACTTAGTGCACACCCCGGGCACATTGGTAAATGTCCAGCAAAGACAGTTCTGAGAAGGATCTTAGACCCGGATTCTCACAGCTGCCTTCAGTTCCAACAGCCTTCGCCTCCAGGCCCTCTCACCAGTTCCCAGGGATGCAGGAGGTGCCTGGTGAAAAACACAGGTGCAAAAGCAAGACTTGTTGGGTTTGACACCCAGTTCTACTCGTTACCAGCTGTGTAGCCTAGAGTGATTTGCTGAACCTCTCTGTGCCCCAACTTCTCCATCTTCAAAGTAGGCATGATGGTACCTGTTTCGTGGGGTCCTCCTGAGAATTAAATGAAATCATCTAGTAATGCAGGAATGCAGTGCTAGGCTGTAATAAATTTGAGGTAAATGGTAGGAGTTACTATTTTTATATACTTTTATATTTGTATATTTTTACATTTATATTTTATGTATCTATATGTTTTAATATATTTATATTGCCCCAAACCATACTTGCATGCCAGCCAATTCTTTCCATTCATTTTTCATTAGGCAAAAAGCTAATTAGTGGTTTTTAAACGCCTTGGACTCTATTTTTCCACAGCAACTCAAGGCAGTGGAAATGGTGCCGTCCTAAAAGAAGACTTGCTTGGTTGCCTGTCGGAGGAGGTGGCATTTTCCATTTAGATCAGTCCTCAGGTGACCTGCCATGAGATCATGTCAGGAAACAGGAGGAGGGCAGGCACCAAGGGGGCCACAGCTGGCACGTTTGCAGAGTCTTAGGAACAGGTGGGAGACTTGAGCACCCTTGTTTTAAGTTGGAGGTGTGGTCCAGTTGAGGATAGGACTTCTTAAAATGGCATTATCATTTCCCACTTTGCATAAATGTTCCTTTAAATGGTTGTAATTTTTTTTAAATCACAGTTTTCTGATGAATATAAGCACATATTTTAGAGAGATAAAAATATCCAAGATGCAAATATGACTGGTTTGAAATGTATCAACCATGACGAGCTCCCCCTTCATCTTTAAAAGCCTATTTCTGGGCAGCAGAAAGTAAGTCAGGCAGCACCGCAGGGTAGGCAGGCCTTGCTCACCCAGCCAGCTCCTGCCCCTGCTGAGGGAGCTCCGTGCAGCCAAAGGAGCCCCTTCCACCCTCTCTGAAAGCTGTGCATTCACAAATCAGCTTCTCAGTGTTTCTATCTGTCTCTCTCTCACACACACACACTCATGCACACACAAAGTGTCTCAGCTTTAGCTTTGAACTACAGTCAGACTCTGTTGTAATTGCCCTCATTAAAAACACCTCTGTCATTTTAGACAGTCCGAGAGAAGTATACTGGGACATCTGGCATGGCCCCAATGGAAAGACACACTCTCCTTAGCTGGAACAGATGTGTGAGTATAAATCACACACACACACGCACACACACACACACACATCAAGCTGAGACTTCCTTTACATCCCCAGGTGTGATAGAAGAATACAGTCCAAAAAGAAAATTAAATACCTACGGCCCCTGAGTGTCAATACTCTACCCGAGGAGTTTGGTATCATTTTAACAAGACACTTTCTTTAGCATCTCTGGACATGTTTTGCTCAAACATGTCATCGTGATTCCCTCAAACTTTAAATGTTTCTGTTATTTCATTAAATGCACAAAATACGATTGTAAGTGGAGCACCTCCTAGATCAAAAGAACCCAGCTCTTCCAAGCAGCATGCAAGGTTCCAGAACCTTGTATGCTGGTGGATGGTGCTGGAAATGCAGGTGTGGTGTACAAGTCACCAGCTATAGACACTCCTGATGAGCAGTCCCCAGGGGCAGGCAGCCTTGGGTCTTGTTAGCTTCAAGAGAAACTGCCCGTTATTTTTGACACAAATGCCAGAAGTCAGTATTTGTCCTCAAGTAGCAAGAACAGGCTATAACCCTTAGCCCCACACCATAGCCGGAGGAATAAGGGTGACAGACGCGCACATGGGCGTAACACTGAGCGTATTTATGCGCATCATCTCATTCGTTTCTCGGGAGAGGCCTGTGAATAAGAAACGCAGATACCACGGGCACGCACTGTACAGATGGGAAAACTGAGGCTTCCGGGTTAATTAGGAAGTAGCTAAGAAGCATGGACAAAAACATTTCTCAACTCAGGCTCGCACTCTCTCTCTCTCTTTCAAAATAGTATGAACATCCAAGCAGGATAGTCACAGTACGTAATAACAATATGTTTTCAGGCCAAAGTGAGCTCTTTTCTGCAGACAAGTAAGATTTCTCTATTCCTGGTTTTCTTTTCATTGTTAAAGGAGATTATGTGATAATAACCTCCACTATAAAAACCTTTGGCTCCCCAAAGAAAGACATTTTTCATAAAAGTTCTTAAAGCAAACATATCTGGATTTTTTGCCTTAAAATACAACCAGTAGTCACACTCTCTCTCAGAGGAAGCATGTTCAGGCATCCTCTTCACAGGGCTGACTGCTTTGGGAGTTTGGGGGCTCAACAAACAGCAAACCACTTCTGAAATGAGCAGTCCAGGAAACTGGCCAAAATGGCTTGTCCAGGATCAGAGGGATTTTCAGTGGCCAGGGCTTCTGGTCTACGACACACTGCCTTCAGCCAGGGTGGTCGTCAACAAACAGCAAACCACTTCTGAAATGAGCAGTCCAGGAAACTGGCCAAAATGGCTTGTCAAGGATCAGAGGGATTTTCAGTGGCCAGGGCTTCTGGTCTACCACACACTGCCTTCAGCCAGGGTGGTCGGGCCAGCAGGAGCCTGCAGATGAGGCCACTGGGAGGTGGGACTTTTGAATTCCTCAAAGGTTCTGGAGATCCTTGTCCCATAACAAATTCCGCAATATGATACATGGATGCATTTGCACACGAACATGTTTAGAAATAAAACTCTGGAAAGATGGTCAGAAAGAGTAGGGGAAACTACAGAAAGTGAGCAGTGCCCAGTGGAGTATTTAGAGATGAATTTGGGGAGCACAAGAATGAAGTGGAATTTGGTGTGTCTGGCAGAAGGAATAGTGCTTGCCAAGGCAGGAAGGTACCAAACAGCCCTGGATTGCAGGACCTGTAACTAAGGTGTGGGTGGAGAAGACAGAACCGCCGGGGCTACCAGCCCTGGCTGAAGATGAGGATTGCGCTCTTACTTACTAGAGAAGAACTGAAGGATTTAAGCAGTGGGTGCTTAGGTCAGGTTAATGTTTTAGATATATCTTCCAGGGCTATTTCAAGATAAACCTTCAGATTTAAGATGGGAAATATCAGGGGTAAGGAAGAAAGAGGAGGTGGATAACACGAGTTCAATGGAGAATCAGGTCTGAATATACAAATTTGGGAGTCACCAGCCATTTGTGGAAATCAAGGACATTGTTGTGGATGAGACTGCTTGAAGAAAGCACATAGAAATGGCAATTCTAGGAAACTCTTGCACAGCACTGGGATTGTTGTGTAAGGAATCCTGCCTAAATATGCTCATGTATGGGGGACACTGGGATTTCCGAGAAGAGTTTATTGAGAAGGGGAAGAGATCGGTTCAGTGTAAATTCCTCTCTTGGCATGTCAGTCTTCCCTGGGCTTCAGTCTCATCAACTGCATCACTAAGGGTAGGACTTGACAATCCCTATAAAATTCTTTTCCAGTTTTAATATGCTGTAATTCTAAATATCTTCCCAGTAATGTAAATCCAACAACCAGGAGATGTACTGTGGAGGAAACTCTTGGCTTTAGAATAAGGAGGAGATTTGCTTGGGACCAAGAATGGAATGTAAATGCTTTATTGGGTATACACACTGTGTAATTGCAAGCATCAGCTTTCTGATAATGAGGGAAGGACATAAGGAATTTAAAGACATCTGATAGAATGACTAAACTACTTACACGAAAACATATGTCATGATTTCCACCATAAGTTATGATATAGATGAGTCAGTCTGAGAGAGCTAAGTTTAGGATTTTAAGCACCCCTCCCCCCACCTCGATGTCAGAAGATTCCATTTAACTACACGGGAGAGGAACGTGCTGATACGGGCAATATTTGACATCTCTAGGACTAAGATACCCAATACATCTGAATAAAAATAGCTGCGAGGGCCACCCACCAACAAGACTGGGGTCCAAATTGTGGAGGGGTCCAAATTGTGGCAGGGTCCTTGGATCACAAGAGTTAAGTGGTGACACACACACAAGAAGACAGACAAGCTTGACAGGGCTTTTTAAGGGTATAATTCCTGAAAACTGGGTGCCTGTAGTTTGGGAGGGTCTTGCCACTGGGGCCATCAAAGGAGAGCCAAGCAGAAGAGGTCAGTGATTCAGAGTGAGAACTGGTGGTGCATGGAGCCAGAAAATAAAGGAGGAGAAAGTCACAGACCAGGATACAAGGAGAGAGGGGCCAAAACAGCAGAGCTAGGCTGAGGTGATGCTGAGTATTAGTCCATATTACGTTGCTCATAACAAAATATCTGAAACTGCGTAATTTACAAAGAAACAAAATTTGTTTCTTACAGTTCCAGAGGCTGAGGAGTCCAAAGCTGAGGGGGTTCATCCCGTGAGGGCCTTCTTTTTGGTTGAGACTCTGCAGACTCACAAGGCTGTGCAGGGTGTCACATGGCAAGGGGGCAAAAGCATATGTTAGCATGTTCACGTGCTCTCCTTATATAGCCTACGGTGCGACTCCTGTGATAACCCGCTCATCCATTAACCCATTAATCCATGAATAGATTAATCCATTCAGGAGAGCATAGTCCTCATGATCCGATCACCTTCCAATGGCCCCGCTTTTCAACACTGCCACATACAGGATCAATCTTCCCATGAGCTTTGAAGGGGACAAACATTCAGACCAAAGCAAGCTGGGAGTCAGTGACAGAGAAAACCAAGACAGAACCAGGCTCCTACATGTTAAGAATGAATTTCACCAAATTCTCTCCACGGAACTGCTTTTATGCATGAATTGTCACAACCCACCAGGGTCAACTGGTCTTTGAAGCAGCCACTGTGCACAGTCATGTGTACCAGTGTTGCTGTGACAAGCTCCTCTTTGCCTATCTTATTTATCCCTGTTACCTGACACTCTTAGCCTCTCTACTGGCCCATGCCATGCTCTTTCTCTGCATCTCGACATAAACCATGTAGTGAGTCAAATATCGTGGGCTAAATGCCATAGCAAGCAGGCTGGTAGATTGTATCTCCTTAGCTCATTCTGTTCTCAAGGGCAATTATTAGTTTCAGTAAGAGGCAGTGTCCTGATTTCATGTTATTAATACAGGGCTGCTGAAAATCAAGAATACCTGTGACTATATATACCACCGTTTTTTTTAAATCCATTTGTCCACCGAGGGGCATTTAGGTTGGTTCCATCTCTTGGCTATTGTGGATAGGATTGTGATGAGCAGGGGAGTGCAGGTGTCTTTCTGATATATTAATTTCATTTCCTTTGGATATTTACCCACTAGTGGGATAGCTAGATCATAAGGTAGATCTATTTTTAGTTAATGGAATACATTCAGCTATAAAAATAAATCCTACCCCATCATTTGCAGCAACATGGATGGAACTGGAAACCATCATGTTAAGTGAAGTAATCCAGGCACATAAAGACAAAAACTGCATAATCTCACTCATATGTGGAATCTAAAAAAAAAAGAAAGAAAGAAAAAGAAAAGAGAAGGGAGTTGTCACAGAAGTAGAGCAGAATAATGTTTACTAGAGGCTAGGAGGGGAGAGAGGTTAGGGAAGAGAAGTGGTGGACTAAAGGATACAAACCCAGGGCCAGCCCGGTGGCGCACTGCTATAGTGCGCCGCTTGGGAAGCGCGGAGGCGCTCCTGCCGAGGGTTCGGATCCCACATGCAGACCGGCTGCTCACTGGCTGAGCGAGGTGCGGGGGAAACACCGAGGGTTGCGATCCCGAGGCCGGTCCCGGTCCGGTACGGGCGCCGTTACCGGTCAAGAAAAAAAAAGACAAAAAGGGGAAAAAAAAAAAAAAGGATACAAACCCATGCCATCTACCCTAAGTGAATCATGGTGCAGTGTATGCATGTACTGAAACAACACACTGTACCCCACAAATATGTACAAGTAAATGTGGAAATAAAACAATTAATATAAATAAATAAATATTTTTAAAAAGAAACAGAAGATTGGGAGGGGGAGGAATACTTGTGGTGTGCAAAGTTTTTGCCACTCAATCAATGCATACCCTTTTAGTTTGGAAGTACTGCCACGAGAAGGATGAATACGATTTTGCTGACTGTACTACAACACCCAAGCCGTGACACATCAACTCAGGTGCTAGCCGAGCAGCTGTGATGTGCTCAGCCTTACACGGGGCCATGGGGAAAAATAAGTGCCACCCACCGTGGGCTTCTAAGGACTAAATTTTTGAGGGCAGAGGAGCCGGAACACTGCAACATGACACTGAGAGTAGATGGCATCGTGCTTAGATGTGAGGGAACACTCTGGTCGTTCATTCACCATATTTATGATTTAATATCCGAGAAAGAAATACGACAGTATAAAATAACAAGCTATCATTTTTTGCCTATTAGCTTGGCAAAGATGGGGGCAGGAGTGCTGTTGCCATTGACAAATTGGCAAGAACGTAAGGAAACAAACAGTTGTATACACTGTCCGATACAACGTTTCTAGGGACAACTGAGCAATATGTGTCAAAAATGTTAATATTCATATCTTTTGACCAAGTCGTACCTAACCTTAGGATCTGTCCTCAGTAAGAAACAGGACAAGTGCACAAAGATGTGAGCTCAAAGATGCTTGTCACAGTGTTTTATAAAATAGTGAAAAATTGTAAATAAATTGAATGGGATCTGTTAAATTATGCTATAACCCATAATGAATGCTATGCAGTCACTAAAAAATGATGATATGTCCTACCATTATTAACATATAAAGATGTATGATACGGTGTTAAGTGAAAAAAGTCCCTTATAACATTCTGTGTATTGTATAGATATTTGTATCTATAAAAATGAGATCATATTTCCATATCTGTAAATATACACAGGTATAGAAATGGGTCTGAAAACTGCTCACCAAAATGTAACACTGATTTCCTCTGAGAATGGCATTATGAGAAAATTGTGTTTTCAGATTTTTAATTTTTTAGTGTTTCCTGAAGTTTTAAAATAATGAGCATATGTTCATTTCACCACCAGATAAGCAAGGCCACAACAAAAATAAAATACTAGTGGCCAATGTTTCAGTTTTTACAAGTTTAATTGTGTTTTCAGATTTTTAATTTTTTAGTGTTTCCTGAAGTTTTAAAATAATGAGCATATATTCATTTCACCACCAGATAAGCAAGGCCACAACAAAAATAAAATACTAGTGGCCAATGTTTCAGTTTTTACAAGTTAGAAACCTAAGGAAATTAAACAAGTCCAAATAAATTTGAAGAAATTTGAGAGAACTTTTTAGTAGAGATGACCATTATTCTTAATAGCTCTAAAGTCTCTCTTTAATTAGGACAGATTCAATTTCTGTATGTATCATTCTGGCTCTCAGACTCAGTGGGTTATAACCTATATCCCAGTTGAAACAAAATGTTTTCAGCTCGAAATAGATAAGGTTATAAACCTATCAAAAAATGATGACTTTCAAAAGATTCCAGGAACCCAAAAAAGTAAGACAAAGAAAGATATATAAAACCTATTTAGTTTTTTGGAAAAAAGAAACCAAATGACTACAAAAATATCAGCTCCAAAAATACCAAAAACATTTCAACAGGGGAAAATAGAGAGCAAAATAATTGGCATATGGATGTCAAAAATCCAGTGTCAAAGAGGTTTTGAAAACTGGTCATGCATCACCAATTATATATATTCAAGATCAGTGTGACAGACGCTCATTTCCAAGACCAATGGGAAGTTTTTTAATGTCCTAAAAATCTCTTTTCAATGATAATATAGCTATAATGTGGGGGGGGGGTTAATTCATTTTATCATTGGTGACCAAATTCTGACCCAGGAAAAAGAAGGAAGAGAGAGATTTTATATGTTAGACATGTTTTATACATAATTGTCTTTTCTTCTCACCTCCAGGAAAAGCACAAAGAAACTACAGCAATGGCCAAGTTGACAGAATCCATGAGTGAGTAATTTGGAGTTTATTTTTTAACTTTGGGTTTGAATGGAAAAACCAAAATCATGTAAAAACCAGATTCCCTTGTGATTATCTGAGTTGTCCTTCTCTTTTACTCTTGTGATGTCCAGGATCTATTTCACGTATATTGCATTTTGTTGATGTTACTTTATTCATTATTCAAAATTCATCTTGGTTGGGATCAAATTCTGTGCTGAAAGTGTTACCCAAAGTATGGAACCCAAAAATCAAAATGGATTTTCTCTGCAGCACCGTGTTGGGGACTGAAATTCACAATAATTTAAACCTGACTTTTAAGAGATTTAGTCAAAGTCAGCTGAAGTTTTCACTGCAGATATTCCATGGGCTGAATGATTTCAAGAGAGGAAAAAGCGATGAATTATTGTTGAACCTTTCAGATACAGTTCAGGAATTTCAGACAGAACTATTAGAAAGTTGAGTGTTGAGGTATAAGTGGCTTGTAATGATTTAGGTTTTGAATATATTAGTGTTCTAGGGCTCTAAGCTCTTAAGCTAAATAAACAGGAAACATAAATCATTTTTAAGAGAAAAGGGAATTTAATTATAATAAATCCTCCTGCAAACAGGAAATTCAATTTCCTATGGTGAAGTTTAAATATTAAAGACCACATGGGTCTAAAGTAAACAGACAGGGCAGATTTTTTCCTTTGAAAAATATGTGTTGTTCCTGGTGGTAGATTTCCCATGTAAAGTTACAAAGGAGGCTTACCAACCCTTCCTCATTATCATTAGGGCCACAAACACCTTATTAAATTTCTGCAAAATTAACCATTAATCTTGCCTACAATTTAACTGTGCTCCTGCTTCTGTCTTCTACTACTCCGCAAATCATGAGAATATTTAATGCAAGTGTTCCTCTGTAGCATAGTTAATGAACACTTATCCCCAAATACCTGCCCCTCTTTAAGAAAAGGTAATGTTAAAAAGTTCTTTACATTGTGTTTCTTTAATTCCTGACCCCAAACCTCGGCCTCATTTCACATAAGTCCTGAACACATGTTAATTTCGCCATGTAAATGATGACTCGAAGGGAGCAGAGGAAGAAAAACCCCCTTCAGTACTTACACGCCTCTCCTCTGCTCTTATTTCTCTATCATCTCCTACCCTGCTCTCTGCTCCACCCTTCTTTTCTACCTCTAGTCTTGCAGACTGAAAAATGTGAAGAAGCTCAAGCTGGTTCTCTGTAAGTGACAGCACCTCACAGTCACGAAATCAAACAGTAAGGTCACCAGTGCTGTCACAAAACAGACAAGCTTGTATTGTCAAAATACGGGGGGAACCATGGACAGCAACAGCTAATTCACAATCCACAGCACATGAGCAGATTTAGTTTTAATCTCTAAGTCCAAAGTCACCAGCACAAGTGACCCGCAGGTTCTCTGAATGATAGAAAGATCTATGGCTTAGAACCTAGCATCACTGTCAATTATCTGAGTCTTGAGTGTGTGAATGAATTAAATCATGTTGTACATGGCTTGTGATGCTAACAGTTTTTACAACAAGGCTTCTGTTAGAAATTAATATTCTAGTTCAGTGATTATTATTTTTTTAAATCACCTGACTGAATTGTAAAACATTAAGGATAATATACTGGTCTATATTGCTGATAAAGGTATTTTAATTTTTCTATCTCTATTGGATTCCAGATGCATTTAAATAAGAGCTCCTCACTTGACTACTGATTTGCTGGTTTTACATTTCAGGTTTGCCTCTGTAGTAGTTCTAATAACTTCAGTCTATGAATCCATTGTCTTAAGAGAATTCTGTCAAAATTAAATTCCAAACCCTTGGATAGATGAAAGAATGCAGCCACTCTTCTAATTTGCTTTGTCTTTATGGAAAAAAATCACACAGACATGTCCAATGCATAAGGAAATGTAAAGTTTGACAGTAGACCTCGGAATCATTCCTAATATGTCAGTTCACTGATCCTTACAAAGATGCAGAACATTATAAAATATATAGGACATGCTGTGACTCTTCTAGGTGCTATAAAATGCTAATCATGTGGTCAACATTAATAAACATTTTATTAAAATTAAATCCATGAATAATGAAATATACAACTACACATTTATTCTACAAAGGAAATCTACAATTAAATAAATACATAATTACGTAAGGAGATTCTATCAGTAGGCTGAGTGAAGAATTAACATACAATTTCTACACAGTAAAATTAATGGGAACATCAAATCTGTGGCCACAGGAGAAAAGAACATAAACAGAACTGTGAACACCCGGGACACAATGCTTTCAATGAGTTTCCAGAGCCAATAAACATTTTACTTGTTAAACTGCCAAGTGAAAACCATCTGGTTACTAGAACATCTCTGTGTTTAACTGGAACTGGAAAGCAATTCTTCTCCTATCGCCCTACATGTCCAAATGCTATCGATGGCTAAGCAAATACCCTAATGGGGATGGGTGTCTTCTTCATCTTCTAGAGCAGGGAAGATGAGCATTTCTTCCATCATGGGCCATTAATCAACCACCTCAAAAAAATCAACTTCGGTCATGTTTTTTAAAGGGCAAGCAAGGGACAGAAAAAATATCAACAGATTTTTAACTGTTTGATTAAAAGAAACTTGATTTAATTTATAAAGAATAATCCCTTAAAATAGTGTATGTCACATTATTGAAATGAGGAGGGACATGATAAGGATAAGGAAGAAAAAAACAAAGAAAGGAAGAAAAACAGATGTGGAGGAAGAGAGAGAGAGACAGCCAAAACACGGATAAGGAAGAAAAAAACAAAGAAAGGAAGAAAAACAGATGTGGAGGAAGAGAGAGAGAGAGAGAGACAGCCAAAACAAGGTTAAGAAAAATACAGAGAAAATGTGTATATATGTGTATGTGTGAAAAGATCCACAGAAGGAGCAGGAAAGGGGCAGAATCACAAAGAGCAAAGACAAGACAAGTGGGCAGAAAGGGAGAGAGTTTCCCTGGGGGTGTAAAAATTAGCAATCTACACGTGCCATGAACCAGCTGTGGACTTTCAACCTTCCAAAGCCTATTGATTTTTTTAACACTGCCCTTTGAAATTTTAATCTGTTTGCATCTTCAAAATTGACATTTTCATACCTAGACTACCAGAAGCCCTGTTCCAAATGGGACCTCCAGAAAACCCACACTGGGGGAAGTTACTCTGAGCTTGCCTGTCAGTAGCTTGCCTTTTACCACCCCCACCCACTGGCCAAAATCAAACCGAAAGCCCAACACCAGTGGAGGTTCCCAGCCCCGTCTGTAAATAGGCATGCAGTGACCCAAACTGTACGGTCATCACAGGTGATGCTGGGGCTGGTGGGCTCTGTCCTGGGCACTCAAATCTCAGTCAGACGGTGACAAATTGGAGGTATCCAGAGGCATGCCAATGGCCTGGGGCTCTGGAATCTGGTCCGCATGAAGTACCTTTGCAGGTTGCTCTTACACAAATTTCTTAGGTAATTTGCCTTGTGGTCACTGCTAGCTGAGACACCATCCCCCCAACCTTGGAGCTCCTGGGAATGTGTCCAACACAGCACAGGAAGTCTCACTTACCATGTGATTCCATTGATAATTTGGATTGTAATCAGATATCTAGTCCTGTGCATGGTGATGGAGTTGCAAGGGTAGGCAGCTTGCTGCAACCCCTTTCCAAGGCCCCCCACCCGGGGTTCTGCAGGAGACCTAGAGCACACTCCTGCTCCCTTCTCTGTATCAGTTGCATGTCTGTGGCATGTCACGTGGCTGCATCAGCAGGTGGAGCCACCTGAGCGGCATGTGGCACTCTCTCTGAATCTTAGCAGGAGGAGTTTACTTCCTGTTGCTTTCTGTCTCCATCTTCCTAGCTTTTCTCAGGCTGGTGTGCCCCAAGCTTTTCCCTTGCTGGCCACAGCATCCTTCCGACCTCCCTCCCAAGTCCATCTACCCAGGCCGTCCCCCCCTGCGTGGTCCACCTTGATATTACAATCACAACATATCTGCGTGGGAAAGGGAAGAGTTACTCAGCATCATCTTCAAATTAACAGTGGAGTAACAGCTTTATTCTGAGTAGCTCCAGGGGCTGAGTCTTTGTCCAGCAAGCCATGGTTCTTTTCCCTGCCCAGAGCCAAAGATCTGCTCTGTGAGAAGTTCAGAGGTCATGGCTGTCAGCTTTGATATGGAGGGATTTCCCCCTACGATTAAAGAAACAGCTCAAATTCAGCACAGATTTGAAATTTTCTTGTGTCAGATGAAATGAAGAGAGAGAACCAATTATAATCACCACACATTAAATTAGCTCAATTAAAGTAGAGTGGTTTTTAATCATTTATTATTCGCTCTTTTATGGTGAAGCTATTATAACTCTAGCATTGTGTTAAAGCTTGGAAAGACTAGAAGACAGCATCTCTGCCCACACCGTGTGCAGCGTTTGGGGGTAAAGGAGGCAGAAGAATAAAAGCTACAGCACAGGGCACACTCACAGAGGCACCTGACAAGTCCCTGTAGCTGACAGGCACATGCCCGCAAGGCTCTCCTTGCACAGACCCCAGCATGCTCCTGCATGAAAAAGGTGCCCAAAGGATAAGCAGGGTCCACCAGGCAGCCAGTGGGAATGTGAGTGCCAGGACCCGGGACAAGGGACATGTATGCGGAGGACCAAGGTGTGAGAATGTGGCCAACTGGAGGAAAAGCCAGCATGGACAGCGATGACAGGGCAGATAGGAAGGATCAGATCTCATGTGCAGCTCGAGTTTTCCCTGCAGCTGATGAGGTGGTACTTAAGGTTTTTAAGCAGATCAGCATTTTAGAACAATTCTACTAATGTGTCTCAGGGTGGACTGCAGGCTGGGCAAAAGGGGATGGGAGTGGCCAGGAGCTGGTACAGCAGACAGACTGATAGACTTGGGGCCACACAAGGGTGTACCTGAAATGCATGAAAGAGGCTGCGACCAGTCGGATGTGGTGGAAGAACAGGAAGGACTTACAGATGAATGCTGCCCATGCTTACAGCTTAGTGGAGAGCCCCTAGGACTGTAATGCAGGCAGAAGGAGGAGTAATTTGAGAAGCTGATACAATGGGTTCAAATTTAAATGCATGCATTTAGGATTTGTACAATGGTAGGTACAGGCTTCAGTTGTTTATCGTTATTTCTGGTGCACAGTCAGCATGCCTTTAGGGAAAGGATCCTCTACTCTCTAGGGTACAAATGGAGCAGGTGTAAGTAATATCAGCAGGAGAGGCTAAGCCATGCTGTAGTAACAAAAACACCTCTGTGGCTTAACATGCACTCATACCCTCACATGCACATACACACACGCACCCGGGCATGCACACACACATATGTGCACACACATGCACATTTACTTCTCCTTCATGTCACTTGTCCATGCTGGGCAGCCACACACTCGGCATATTGGGATCACCAAGGGACCCCCCACAGTCAGAGGCTCCATCACCATCTGTGTTTTCACACACA
The DNA here is from genome assembly GCF_000696425.1 of Galeopterus variegatus. Classification (NCBI taxonomy): domain Eukaryota; kingdom Metazoa; phylum Chordata; class Mammalia; order Dermoptera; family Cynocephalidae; genus Galeopterus; species Galeopterus variegatus. Next base: position 111,604 of record NW_007726586.1, read on the forward strand.
TGGCCCTGAGTTGGAGAGGGGAAAGAAGACAGCATATTGTCACTGCATCTTAAAATTCCAAACAGAAGTGACATGGGTCACTGACTGCATTAGCCAAAGCAAGTCAGTAGCCATGCCTAAATTTCAAGGTGGAGTGGGGCACAATTTTACTCTGTGCTTGGAAGGAGGTTGTACAGTCAAAAGAGGACAGACGGACTGAATACGTGCTGGAAATGCCAAGCGGCCAGACTGGGGAACAAGGAAACAATCTGCTTACTAGCAATGGCAGGGGACAGGTTACCACCCTTAGGTCTAGGAGATGGAGAGAGTTGACAGAACTGGAACTGCAGTGCACCTGTCTGGTGGAAGCTGGAGCCACATGGACAATGTGATCGCTGCCAGAGATCCCTCTGGAGGCCAAGAGAAGGGAGAGAATTACCTCAGTTCTTCCTTCCCACCGACCTCCAGGTTCCCAGTGGAGACTCCATCAGCTAAACCCATCTGGAAGTCAGCAGATGGGAGCCCTGCAGTGCCGAGCTGAGCAGGGGAAGGGGAGGCAGGGATCAGAGGGCAAACAGGCCAGGATGGGCGCAGGGGAAACCCAAACACTCCACAAGATCACGGATGACAGCCTCCATGGTGCCGCCTCCCTACAAAGACAAAGATTAGGTCCAACCAACCAAAACAAAGAGCCAAGAAAGCAGCTATCAGAATTCTAGATGGGAGCCCATTTGTCCTGAGGTCTTACGGTTCCTGACAGTGGGAGAATGAAAACATTGTTCCCTTTTGTACTAAACCCACTGTGCCTGCCCTGCTTGCTGGGATATTGTACGTTAATTGTCACCGGGTGAAACACCCACCCACCCTCTCGAATATACTATGGCCAGTGCCCCACCCCAGGTCTTCTTGAGAGGAGTGTAGGCTTTTGACACAGTATCACACACATTGGCTGCCCCCTCTGCAATGGGAAAGTGGGAAAGGACAGATCACAGTCCAAGCAGACGTAGACACCCAGACTTTGGCCTCTGTTCAGAGCTGGTAACAGATGCCATAGCTGGACCAGGAGTTAAGGACCATGGAGGACGCTGCACCATTTCACACAGGAAAGAGCTATTCTTTGTAAGGGACCTTCCGGGCACTAAATGACACTTTATCCCTCAGGGACTAAAGCTACACCATAGCCACCAGACAGTGCTCTTTAAAACACACCTTCTCCCTAGCAATAAACTTCAGAGACCTTAAAACTGAAATCCCTGTCTCAGACTCATGCTCACACAGCTGGTTGTTGTATCACCTCAAAAGTAGCTCATTGCAAAGTCAAGGTTATTACTCGTGCTTACCCGATTCTTGCGTTACACACTTGAAATCGTCATTTAGATGTAGTCCACTTCTGATTATTACCTAAATGAGCTCTGCAATGAAGCCATCGGGAAAGCATCACTAGGTCTCCACCAGGAGCAAAACTTTCTTTAAAAGGGAGCCTTCCCAATGTTCATTGCAGCACTCTTCACAATAGCCAAGAGCTGGAATCAACCCAAATGTCCATCATCGGATGAGTGGATACGGAAAATGTGGTATATCTACACAATGGAATACTACTCAGCTATAAAAAC
>NW_007726586.1:114257-115161 GCF_000696425.1 Galeopterus variegatus
GGAAGAAGATATAACAACTATACTTACATGAAGTTGTTACAACAAGCAAACGGAAAGGACATTCTTGGGGGGGAGGGGAGAGAGGGAGGAGGGAGGGAGGTGTCGGTGATGGGCCAAAATAATCATATACAGTGTATATTGACAAAAAAAAAAAAAAAAAAAAAAAAGGGAGCCTTCAGGTCCTGCTGAGGCCTCCGGAGCTGTCAACCTGGGCTCTCTCTGGCAGTGTGTCCTCCACCCTCCCCTGCTGTCTGGCACTCCCTCCTCCTGCCCCTCCTGGCTCCAAGACCTTACTTCTCATGTAGCTTCCTCCTTGATCATGGGTGTGTGTCATCGCGGCTGCCCAAGACTCCCTACTGATAGTTCCCCACTTCCTCTCTGTATTAGTCAGTTTTCTGTTACTTCTAACAGAATACCTGAAACAGAGTCATTTATAAAGAAAAGAGGTTTATTTCTTACAGTTTTGGAGGCTGGGAAGTCCAAGGTCTAGAGGTGCATCTGGTGAGGACTTTCTTCTTAGTGGGGACTCTGTACAAAGTCCTGTGGAAATGCAGGGTGTCACATGGCAAGGGCTGAGCGAGAGTGCATCCACATGCTTCTTCCTCCCCTTATAAAGCCCGCAGTCCACTCCCTGATAATCCATCAAGCCATTGACCCATTCATCTGTGAATGAATTAATCCCTTCCTAAGGACAGAGCCCTCACGATTCAATCACCACCCAAAGGCCCCACCTTCCAAAATACCATAATCTGATTTACTATGCTCTTAACACTGTGACAACAGGGGTCAAGCTTCAACGAGTTTTGGGGGAACATTCAAACCTTAGCATTCTCCTTGCACCTTTCCCAGCCTCCTGTGCAGCAGGAGGCAGCCCTGGGATGGTGAACACCTCCTGCAGGAAAGC
>NW_007726586.1:116319-118817 GCF_000696425.1 Galeopterus variegatus
AAATACCATAATCTGATTTACTATGCTCTTAACACTGTGACAACAGGGGTCAAGCTTCAACGAGTTTTGGGGGAACATTCAAACCTTAGCATTCTCCTTGCACCTTTCCCAGCCTCCTGTGCAGCAGGAGGCAGCCCTGGGATGGTGAACACCTCCTGCAGGAAAGCCGATGCAGGTGAGTGGCAGGGCTGGGTGTGGGCTCAGGTTTTAATTTGGCCGCACAGGTAATGATGGAAGAACCTTACCAAGCGGTTCTGCCATGTGCTCCTGGGAACAGGTCCTGGAAGCCCAACCCAGAGGCTGGTTCTCTCTTTCTCCCTTGACTCTGGGAGCTAAATAATATCCCCCTCTGCTCACACTCACCACATTGGCTCCTGTCATCTCAGCTGGTAAATGACTGATCCAGCCTCCTTTCTGTGTATTCATTAATTCCTGGGTTACCTACAGGACCGGGGAGGGGAGTGCATGCTAAGAAGAGCCAGCTGGGAGCAGCCGCAGAAGCACCGTCTGCACTTCCTTATCACGCGAGTGCAGTCCCCACACTGCGCAGTGTCCTTTGATCAAAAGCAAGAGAGAGCCAACAGGCTCCTCCCTGTCTGTGCTCCTCTGAAAAGCTGTTATTTTTTCACTATGAGGCACATGCTTGTCTTTACTGGAAAACATCTTTCAAATTCAAGAATAATTGCTTCCTGGTTGAAACTACAGGCACGTTCAGCTGGACTCAGAGACCCTAGGTCTGAGGCCAAGGGGGCCACAGTGCACTACAGCATCCATGCAGGGTGATGGCCTCAGCACGTCCCATGCGGGTGAGCTTCAGGCTCTTGCTGGCCACCCTACTCTTACTTTCTCACTTCTGTGGTTTCCATCGGCTGCCCCCTGTGCTCACCGCGCAGGTCCTTCACCCTGTGGCCAGCTCCAAAGGAGAGTGAAGTTCTCAGCATGTGGCTTTACTGATAGAAACACACAGCAATGTGCAAAACAGCAAAATAAGCCAGCACATCTCAAGCTCAAGGTGCTTGACATCCATGTAAGTTATTACCGATCTTTGTTCAAAGAGATAAATGGGGCTAGATCTGTTTTCTCAAACCAATTTTTTTTTTCCTTCTATGATCTTAGAGAGCACCCTGGCCCCACCTCTGATGAATGTCCCTGACTTGGTGTGTGGGAAACTCACCTCTCTGGCCCCACACCCTCTCTCTAGCATGAAGAAGGTCTAGATCCAGGTTACCCAACTTGGGGACTACTGACATTTGGGGCTGTGTAATTCTTCATGGGAAGTCCTGTGCATCACAGGGTGTTTAATACTACCTCTGGCATCAACCCAGTAGATGCCAGTAGCATCTCCCCACAGATCTGACAACCTAATGTCTTCAGAAATTGCTAAATTTTCCGTGTGGGGGCAAAGTCACCCCAGGTTGAGAGGTTGAGAATCACTGCTCTAGATAAAGCCAGGAAGAAGGAAAGCCAAGCAGACCTTGTCATTTATTCTACAGCAATGGTGGAGTGTGCTGGTCAGTCCCCAGCCTGCCATCTCCAATATCAGTCCTTGCCACAGCCTCCCACGCTCTTTGCTTCACACGGGAAAGGTCAACCTGCACCACTCCTGGTGGTCGCCGAGGAAGTCTGTCTGCTCAGTGTCTGACTTTGGAGACAGCCAAGCCATTAGTATTTCTATTTTATTGATGATGCAATTAAGGCTCAGAAAGACTGAGTGATTTTTTCCAATGCGATCATGTTCAAAAGGAGATTTGGAAATACCACAGCCTCTGGGACTGGCCGGAACAGCAGAGCAGGAAGACAGGTGGGAGAGGGGCAGAGACCCTGCTTCTGAAGTAGAGCTTGCCGTTTCTCCCCAATGCAGGTTTTAATACCTGCCCAGTAACTTCCTCAGTAATATGGTTCTTAGCCATCAATCATGCAAAGCCCAGCTTCCAGACAGCCACATCCTCTCGGACCTTCTTCATCTGTTTCCATTTGTCCCCACCTCAGGGGGCACCAACATCACAGGCAAAGTTCTCTGTGGCATTTTACTCCAGTGTCTTCCTTTCTCATTTGGGATCACAGGACTTTGGTCCTTCCTCATTTCCCACTCCTTTTGCAGAAGGTAATTGAGGGCAGAGTAGCTGTTCATGGCATGAGTCATAGCACCACCAGCCCAGCTTGGCAACTTGGAGGCAGCAGCTAAGCCCAGCTGCCACCACGATCCACTGGGGCCATGAGCACCAAGATTCTCTGCCTCTGTCTCTATCACCTCCCCCAAGTCCCGCACAGCCCAGTGGTGGGCTGTGCCTCTAGCTCCACGGTCCCCTTTCCAAGCCAGTGGTAGCACCCAGGTGACACCTGGGACACTCCAGACCCAAGTGCAGAGCCACCTCTGCCAATCCAGGAACCCCCAGCTCCCAAAGGAAACATGAAACATGCCCACCCCACTCACCTTTGCTCCAGCCCCAAGTAAAAGAGTAAACAAACACATTTTTAAACTCTCTTGCCTCATACTT
>NW_007726586.1:119365-120263 GCF_000696425.1 Galeopterus variegatus
ACACTCCAGACCCAAGTGCAGAGCCACCTCTGCCAATCCAGGAACCCCCAGCTCCCAAAGGAAACATGAAACATGCCCACCCCACTCACCTTTGCTCCAGCCCCAAGTAAAAGAGTAAACAAACACATTTTTAAACTCTCTTGCCTCATACTTAACTCTGCTCGCCTTCCCCACCTCCCACCCACTGCCACCCAGGCTCCCTGTCCCTCCTTCCCTCCACCCATGAGCTGCCACCTGGCTCCAGGAGGCTGCTCTGCCCTCCCACCACCTACCACAACAGCTCATGATCTTTCCCCTCCGTCCTCGCACCCCTGCCATTCCTCCCCTTCTTGATGTCAGCCCCTAGTGACAACAGGTTTCATCAGTCAAGACAGAGGGGAAAAGAGAGAGGAAGTGGATGGGGGGCTGGAACATGGGGTGTCAAGCTTTCCTCTGTGCCCTCAGAGAGCAGAGAGGAGACCTGCAAACAAACATCCTTATGCAAGAGATGCCCAGAGGCATGGCCGCCTCAGCAAGGCAGCACGGCAGGTGCAGAGCATGGGAGAGCCTGAGCGAGCAGAGGAAGTGCTGAGCCTCAGACGACGCTGAGGATAAGTGAACAGATGGTCGCAGGGAGCATCAGAGAACACTGAGTTCCAAAGGCTCAAACTCTCCAGAGCAGGTCACAGGGGTGGGGAGAGGAGCCCGCCCCGCTGGAGCCCGGATCCCAGGGCACTTTCCAGAATAGGACTCGAAAACACCTGATTGAAGGAATTTGCTTTTTACTGGGTGCAGCCTCCTTTACCTCACGTTACATTCTCAGCGAAAGGGAAGGGATCTCTTCAGGGAATTTCCATCAGTCATGCAACACCCACTTGTTCTCTTGCGCAGGGCCGCCCCACCCCCCACCCCCTCCCTG
>NW_007726586.1:120591-135499 GCF_000696425.1 Galeopterus variegatus
CCCTCCCTGCCTGCCCTTCCTCCTGGTGACAGGCGTGTGAGCTGGGACAGCCCACAGCCCACAGACTCTCTGAACTCACCTGGGGAGAGGAAGCAGGCAGGGGAAGCCCCCGGATTTCAGTGCTGGGGAGGATTAACATAGGAGGAAGGTGGGGGGCACTGCTGGGATGGCTTCCCACCAGCCGAGGGGGGTGTTCACAGTGAGAACATTGCCTCCCACATTTCTGGATGTGTTTCTGCTTTGACTTCATCTTTCTCCCAAGATATTAAATTTCAGGCTCAAAGATATTAAAAGGGGGGCTATCTTGATGTTTAAATATTGACTCAGAGAATTGCTCTGCGTCCCAGAATTGCAGTCATGAAAGTTCTTACACAATTAGTGAAACACCCCTGACATCCACAGAAGGCATAATCGTGGGGTGAGGCATCGGTGTCAGTGTGGTCTTAAGAGACAGACAGAGCTGGCTGTAGATGCTACTCAGTCACCTGCTCACTGTGAGGCCACAGGTCAATTACTTAACCCCTCTTCTCTGAGTTTCTGCAACTGAGCTTAACAACTAGCTGGCAGGGTTTGATAGTATACATAACACTAATGGCTGTGTGTATATAAGCTAATATGTATATTTATGTATATAAGTATGCATAAATAATTACACTTGAATATGTATGTATGTTGTATAAGCTAACAGGTACACTGAAAGTTAATATACATACATCAAACATATATTTATGTATTGAAAGCTAATATGTAATGCATATAAAATATTTAACATAGCAGGTACTCAAAACAGTACAAAAGCATCAAAGCAACATAATAAGTTAAACAAAAAAATAATCAAAGCAAAAATGAAACATTGTTGTTTTCCCCCATGCCACACTTTATTCTCAAGCCCGTTACGTGAATATTCATACTGTTGAGTTTTGTCACCTTGTACTATATTCAGTTCTCTTAAAGATCCAAGGGCCATGGCATGGCTGTATGGTTTTATAAGTTGGCATTGACTACCAAAAAATTATTGAGGACAGATTCCTACCACTTTGGGGATTTTATTATGTTGTGTTTGTCGCCAGTAGTTCCTCTGTTCTGACAGGTAATACGGCACCTTACACTTGAACTTTCATCGTTGCCAAGGAGTCTACCCATGGGTTTCATTGCTAAATACCAGGGATCTTTTCAACTCAGTATGCAGGGCCTCTCTCCCAGTACCAGACACTCCCCTGGAATGGATGGGGACAGGGGGGTGTTTGCTTCCTGGGCTCATACGGTCCAGCTCACAGAATGCAGAGAAATAAAGCCGCCTTTGAATTCCTGAAGTCAAACCCAGACCAAACATTATTCCCTGCTTGGCTGCTAGGGATTTTTTCCTTAGCAGATATTTGTTTAATTCAGGTTAGAACTTTCATCCTCAGCCAGAAATGTCCAATTAAGTCAAAGAAAAGAGTCCAGTGGACAGTGTGCCCTGAAAATTATTTTCTTTCTCCTCCAAGTCACTGAATCCCTAACCTACAGGGACACACCTTTGCAGTACCTTTTCCTACCACACATTCCCAGCAGGAATGCTCTCAGCGAGACAATGGAGGGGATAAAACAAGTCTGGGTCAAAAAAAGAAAATCCAGATGCTCTCTGCCTGTGCATGTTCCTCATCCTCTCTCCTCAGCTGTAATAAAGGAAAAGGTTTGGGGTACATCTCTAAGACCCTCCCATGCAGGTTTTCTCATCATTTTCTATGTTACTATATGACAACCAAGAAAGGAAGAAATCATTTATTTGAGTAAATCAAGAGTTATATTCCTCAAAATTATTTTACATGATTCTTCCCTGCATCCTCTTAAAAAATAATCTGAATTTTTTATCACAAATAATTAACCAAGTAATCAGTAAGTATTCATCAGAAGGCATCATATGGGGAAAAGGAGGAGGTAAGTTATAACACAAGAGCCATACCCTTAAGGCTGACATAAAAAGTTAAACATGACTTTGGACAAGACATAAACGATCATAGGAAATCGGTGATAGAATTCCAAGTGAGCGGCGTCCACCTGTAGACCCCACCTCTTTTTTTAAACAAGACACATATCAGATGAAGTTTGGCTCACAACAACCTGTTCCTGCAGGAGCCCCAACATTATGATGTAATTTTAGCTCCCTGTCTTTCCATATTGGGAAGACCACAAGATCATTACAGGGATAACCTTGAAGCTGCTCGTTATACAACAAAAAAGTAACTGTTTGCACATTGCTGTACTTGATTATTATCGACGAGGATACCTCAGCACTGAAACTGAGACTTGGAAAAGAGGAGATCCCTTCCTGGGGGATCCAGGAAGATTTCGGTACAGCTGGACCTTGGAGAATGGACAGGGCTTTAGCAAGGAGAGGAAGGGGTAAGAGTACTTGCAGGTTAGGGAAGAGGTGGGGAGGGCAAGGGAGAGGAGATAGGGCGAGTGGTCGTTCTCTTAGGCAGGAGAGCAAAGGCATGTTTGAAGAACAGTGATCGGGACATATTGAGCAAAGCTGGACACTTTAAGTAAGGAAATAGAAAGAGAAAGTCTAGGAATGGTGGACAGGGTCAGATTTAGTAAGGTACTGAATGCTAGACAAGGAGTTTATATGATATCCTATAGACCAACATTTTCTGCAGTATCTCCCAGGGACATTAGTCCTACAATATCCTGAGAGTATATTTTTAAAAATCAGGGTTGATGAAGGGCATTGGTGACTGTCTTAGTCCACCAGGTATAACAGAATACCTGAAATGGGTAATTTATAAACAATAAAATTTCATTTGGCTCACAGTTCTGGAGGCTGGGAAGTCCAAGAGCAGGCACTGGCATCTGGTGAGGGCCTTCATGCTGTGTCATCCCAAGGAGGAAGGCAGAAGGGAGAGAGAGCACGAAAGCAAGAGAGCAAGAGGGAACAAACTTGCTCCTATGACAAGCCCACTCTCGTAATCAGTACCCACGCCCACGATAACAACATGCATCCATTCATGAGGGCTCTGCCTAATCACCTCTTATTAGGCCCTACCTGTCAACATTGTTGCATCAGGAACTAAGTTTACAACACATGAGCTTTGGGGGACACACTGAAACCTTAGCAGTGATTCAATAATTTTAGGAAGCACTTGCCCCTTCCCTTGAGATTCACGATGACTATTATTATAATAAAGGTTTTAAGATGTCCTACAGTAAAGAAATCTGCCTAATTACTGTATCAGAATAAAAATGGACCTCTACAAAATATCCAGATTCTAATCCCTGGAACCTGTGAACCTCGTATGGAAGAAAAAAAAAAAAGGAGGCGGTGTGTTAGCAAATGTAATTAAGGATCTTGACTTGGAGATATTATCCTGCAATATCCAGGTGGGATCTAAATGCAATTCCATGTATCATTATAAGAGGAAGCAGAGAGAGATCTGACCACTCACAGGGGAGAAGGCCACGTGGAGACAGAACACAGACAGATTTAAAAATGCTGGCCTTGAAGATTGGAGGATAAGCCCACAAATGCCAAGGACTGCTGGCAGCCAAAAGCTAGCAGAGGCAAGAAAGGACTGTCCTCTAGAGCCTGGAAAGGGGACACCACCTGCTGTCACCTGGATTTTGGATTTCTCACCTCCAGAACTGAATATTTATATTGTTTTAAGCCATCCAACTTTTGGTCATTCGTAGGAAATGAACACAAGAAGAGATATTGGTTGAGTGACAATTTTGTGTCAGAATTACATTTTTCTAACAGTTATACCATCATAAAATTATAAAAATGTTAAATATGAAATTAAGAGAAAAGATTTGGCCCGTAAGAAATCCTGTGGATTTATCAAATTAGAATTTTGAATTGTCCTGACACATACTGATCCTTTAAGTGTACCGGAACAAAAATATGCACTATTTTGTGTCAAGATACAACCCCCCACCACACTTTTTTATTTAATTCATTAGTCTCTTTTTCTGTCCCAGCTTTATTAAGGTATGAGGGACAGTGTACAATGCGATATTTGAGTATATACACACATTGTGAAATGATTCAGTCAAGCTAATTAACAAATCCATCACCTCACAAACTTATTTTTGTGGTGAGAATATTTAAGACCTACTTTCTTAGCAAGTTCCATGTATTCATTATTGTTAACTGTAGTCACCATGCTTTACAATAAATCTAAAGGAAACATTGTATCCTTTGACCAACATCTCCCCATCCCACGCCCCTCCCAGCCCCTGGCAACCAGCATTCTGCTCTCTGCTTCTATAGGTCTGATTGATCTAGATTCCACACGTGAGAGAGATCAGGCAGTATTTGTCTTTCTGTGTCTGGCTTATTCACTAGCATAATGTGCTTCAGGTTTGTCGGTGCTGTTGCAAATGACAGGATTTCCTTCTTTTTTAACTACATTTTTACTGAGTATTATTCTTGAGCCTCATGTGAGACCTACGTCTGCAGGGGCGGGCCTGCGTGCTGTTGCAAATGACAGGATTTCCTTCTTTTTTAACTCCATTTTTACTGAGTATTATTCTTGAGCCTCATGTGAGACCTACGTCTGCAGGGGCGGGCCTGGCACTGGGGGTGCCTAGAGGCTGTGTGGGTGGGCTGGCCTACAGTCTGGGGCTGCAGGATGCACCTAGGCCCCTGCATTCACTGGGTGGGCCTGGTGCTGGATCACAGGCCGGTCCGTCCTTACCTCCCTCCCTTCCCCCACACGGAGAGACTCTCTCCACTCTGTGCTACCCGAGCTTGGGACAGGGGGGACATGGGTAAAGTGAGACTGTCCTGCCTACCCTCTTCCATGCACCTTTTCCTGCTTCTGTGCTACGCCCTGGTACTATGGGCCTTCCTGGTTTCCTTAGCTCTTGTGAAGGTATTTTTGTGCACACATAGTTGTTCAAAGTGGTGTTTCTGCAAGAGGACAAGTGCTGGAATGTCCTATTCCACCATCATGCTGTCATTTCAGGGGCCCCTTTTTGATACTGATTCCACTATAATGATTTGTGCTGTCATGTCTACATGCAATCTACATGCGAATTAAAAACGGCTCGACACTACGGTTCTCAAATAGAGTACCCATTGCTCAGAGAATCTGAGACTGATAGTGGGTTTTACAATCTTATAAAAGCAAATCAAATCTACATGCGAATTAAAAACGGCTCGACACTACGGTTCTCAAATAGAGCACCCATTGCTCAGAGAATCTGAGACTGATAGTGGGTTTTACAATCTTATAAAAGCAAATCAAATCCGTGGAGACTGGTGTTCCGTAAGAAACTCCCCCGGACACTAGTCTTCATGAGGCAGCCCCAGCAAAGCCACAGACTCTAACGTCAGACGTGAAGAGAGTCATCTCCTCTTGTCCAGTGTCCTCTCAGCAAAGTGCACCTCTCAGTGCTGCGGGGGACCACACAGCCGAGGGGTTTCTTTTGACAGATAATTCCCCGTGGAAAGTGGCAGCCGGGGAGAGGCAGAGGCTCCCAGGGCAGACGGCTGCAAGGGTTCTGGAAAGGAGAGCTCCCAGGTGGGAGTTGCCCAGCGCTGGCTGGGGAAGGCTGGTTGCTGTTCAGCATCTGGGGACAGAAGCAGGCACTCAGGCACGGTCCCGCCGTGCCCCACCCTCCGCATCTGCCTGTCATCCCACCACACACTGTCCATTGTGAAAAGGTGTCTGAAAGCCTCTCCCCAACTCTTAGACCTCATGTAGCGAGGAACCTGTCATGCTCCGTGTGCACCCAGATTGTCATTCCAGCTGTCTCCCAATGGGCAAGCCCTGGGCAGCTGGCTGACTCCGCCTCTCTGGGAACACTGTCATCATCTGCATTTGAACAAACAGATGTGACCCTGCCGCCCGTTGATTCTCCTCCCCTGTCTGGATCCTTGCATTGACTCAGATACGAAATCATGTCTCTGGTTTCTCCTGGCCAATGCCCACCAAAAGAAATCTTTAAAATGGTACAACTGCTAGATGAGATAATTCTAATCCAAGACCGTTACAGTAAAATTCTGTCATTCACATTTTCTGTGTTCTTGCTGTGGGTCTGCCATTTCGCTCAGTACAATGAAGGATGTAGACTTTATCTATGGAGCAGAATCGACTATTTGATTAACCAGGCCCAGTCGACTAGACTCTTCTTACAACCACATACAGTACACCTAAGAAAAATAAGAAAACAGCAAGGAATAAAAGTACCCTAACACAGCAGACATAAATATTTGTTAAGTGGATGACTGATAACAATGATTTTATTTAAAACTAATTACCTTTTGAAGAGGGATAACTGCTAAATGAGTACAGGGTTTCCTTTTGGGGTGATGAAAATGTTTTGAGACTAGTAGGGGTGGTGGTTGTACTTGTACAATATTACACATGTACTGAATGACACTGAATTGGTCACTTTAAATTAAAATGGTAGATTTTATGTTATGTGAATTTCAACTCAATAAAAAAAAAATTATTCTCCATATTATGTTCTGCTGTTCTGAGGTTAGAATAAATGTAATCACTTGGGGCCGGCCCGTGTCTCACTTGGGAGAGTGTGATGCTGATAGCACCAAGGCCACGGGTTCGGATCCCTATATAGGGATGGCCGGTTAGTTCACTTTGGTGAGCGTGGTGCTGACAACACCAAGTCTAGGGTTAAGATCCCCTTACTGATCATCTTTTAAAAAAATATTCACTTTGGTGAGCATGGTGCTGACAACACCAAGTCTAGGGTTAAGATCCCCTTACTGATCATCTTTTAAAAAAATAATAAATAAATAAATGTAATTACATCTTCACAAAACCATGCTGCTGTGGTTGCTGAGTTATTTGCAAACTGAGACAAAGCAAAACAAGAGTCATTCACGCAGGTTACTATATGCCCTTCACACTTTCCTGAGATGGGAAAACCAATACATTTTTAAGGTTTTAAAGAAGAAAAAGTTTTAAACACAGAAGGTTGTTTTCTGCTTAAGCTTCCGTTAACAAGAAAATCCAGTTAGCCAAAACAAGGCCTATTCCTCAGGGGCCAGCAGCATGTATTTCCCTCATGGTTTTTGGTCAACTTTATCTTCTAAGTGCTTCAGAAAAATAAAATAAAATAATAATAAATTTTCAAAAAGAAATTATCTGAATGTTTGGGTTTGCTAAAGTGATTAGCAGTAAGAACAGGGTTAATAATCTTGACAAAGCATATAATATTATGGCCTTAAAACCATTTCATGATAGTTTTGCTCTGGTAAACCAAAAATAAACTCCCTGCCTCAAAGAACTGGTGACTAAGGAGAAACACCCACAGGCCAATAAATCACTGTATTTGAGAAGCCTTTCTGCTGCCAGATTATCTGATAGAACAAAAGTACTTGGAAAAGATTATTTGTCCTGTTAATTTATGACTTTTGTAAGTTAGAATGCCCACTTTCAGTCTGGTCTTCTTGAAGTCTTTCTCGTCCATAAACATGGAGACCTCAAAATGAAAGGAATATTCTTACATCCTTTGATTTCCTAGGTGTCTTAGCTCTACTCACATAAGAGAAGACTTTCATTTTGCTGTTGAGGACACTGTGATAAATCACTGGTTATATTGTTGGCTCAAGGTAGGGGGAGAAGGCAGTCAGAAGAAGCAAGCCTGAAGTAGAAGTTTCCAAATTTCTATATTAAAGGAGCAACTTTTTCATAAAGTCAGAGCTGGGAGAGGAGGAGTAAAAGAATAAAAATGATTAAAACTTCAACTTTGAAGATGGGCAGAACTCTTGTGTCATGATATTTTGGCGTATTTCAGCAGAAGTCAAGACAAATAACCAGAAAGAGGATTGGGCATTTGACGATAATGTTGGAGGTAAAAAGACAAATTTGGCTATGATATAACCAGAACAGAATGCACCGAATATGGGGAAGTAAGAGAGGAGACATTGGCAGAGACTTGTCTGGTCAATTATTCATGTACAATAAGGAATTTATCCGGTCTTTGTCCCCCGGTCCTGCCATAGTGCTTCAAAAACCCTTGGAATTTCCTGAGTGATAACAGTGTCTTTCTTATGCTCATGAGGTGACTCAGGCTGGGTCCCCAGGTAGCTTCAGGATGGGGGTGTTCACCAGAAATACCAAGCAGGACCTCCTCCAAGGTCAAGGGGGCTGGAGATTGAGTTCAATCGTGTGGCAAATGATTTAATTAATTATGTCTAAGTAATGAAACCCCAATAAAAACTCTGAATATGAAGCTCAGTGGAAATTCCCAGTTGGTGAACACATTGACATCCCCAGGGGGTGACACACTACCCTGGAGGAAAGGATATGGACACTCTGTGCTGCCACCCAGATCTCACCTATGTGCATCCTTTATAATAAAACTATAATCATAAGTGCAGCACTTTCTTGAGTTCTGTTAGTCATCCTAGTAAATTACAGAATGAGAGTGGGTCATGGGAACCCCAGAATTTGTAGCCAGAAGTGTGGTTAAAATATAGTTTAGGAGGGGGGTGGCCTGAGGACCCTCAAAATGCACCTGGTGTCTGAGGTAAGGACAGTGTCATGGGGTACTGAGCCCCTCACTTGTGGAGTAAGGTAACTTCAGGTGGTTAGTGTCAGAACCAAATTGCAGGGGTCATGGGAACCCCAGAATTTGTAGCCAGAAGTGTGGTTAAAATATAGTTTAGGAGGGGGGTGGCCTGAGGACCCTCAAGATGCACCTGGTGTCTGAGGTAAGGACAGTGTCATGGGGGACTGAGCCCCTCACTTGTGGAGTAAGGTAACTTCAGGTGGTTAGTGTCAGAACCAAATTGCAGGACACCAGTCAAGGTAAAAACAGGTGTAACATGTCTCACTTTGTTCCTCACCAGGCAATGAATAACACCCTCAAATGGGTAAAATTCTGACAGTTTGACTTGTGCACCAAAACAGGAACCTTTGGAACTTACCTATGCAGTTTAGTTTCATTCATTGTTATGAATTCTGACATCTTCCCAATGCTATCTTTACCTCTTTTTTTTTCAAGCAGAAGAAATATTATTTCTATTCACATGTAGATGGGTTTCTTCATCTATTTTTTCTCTCATTACTTATTCCAGATATTTCTGCTGGAAAAATTACTTAGAATTTAATTAATGTTCTCTTGGTGCCCTGACATTCTTGGCAACCATATATAAAAATTATGTGAATAAACTTTTGGCAATTTTGTGAGGTTTACCTATCTCCCGCTTGGAGTCTTTACTTAACATCAGAACCAGAAGCATAAAACTATAAGAAGCAGACAGACAGATTTACTAAAAAGTATAACCACAAAATTTTATTAGTACATTATTTGAGAGGGAATATGGTCTGGGAAGTTTTTATTTTTTTTTAAACTATATAATTTCCTTCCAGATTTGTCAAATGGAATATCAATCTCTGAGCATTCTCAAACCATATTCTCTTGCCATAGTCATTCTAATAATAAGTGAGGATGACTTCTAAGTGCTAGGAGTTAGCAAGTCTAAGAGGCAAACAGAAGAACAGCCTCAGGTTTTGAGGCAATAATATCCTGATCTCAATTGTAAAATGACAGACAATTTAGCACAATTTGCTTCTCAAATAATCTGATCCTACATTTTTTCCCCAGAGCCTTCCAGGCAAAATGGATAATCAAATTGAAAAAGACTGGAATCTTTCACTATTTCCTGCCAGAAGCATTCAGAACAACAAAAGAAACCACAAACAAAAAGTAAAGCGATAACCACCTAAGGCAGATAACTCGTTAGTTCAGTGTGGATGAGACCAAATAATTTGGAAAACTGTTAAAATATCAAGTCAATAATGATACAAAAAGACCGATGATATTAATGGAGAGGTAAAGCAGTATACCTGTGGAAAATACCTATGGGTTTGATTATTTTTTAACTCACCAATTATCTGTTTTAACCCACCTGCTAATATTAATAAGTTCCTAATGAATCTTTGAGGTCTAATATCTAACAGTTTACTCCTCTTACCAGCAAGATTCAGGTCGGAGCAGAAAAGGCGTGGTACCTTTCCTTCCCATCATAAGGTCACAGCTCAACTCCTACAGCAAAAGACAGATGAGCAAAAGAAAAGCATAACAGATTTATTTAATCAGATCTTTATATGACAGGTGAGACTTCAGAAACAAAGACCCGAAGACCCAGCGTAAATAGTCTAATTTTCATGCTTAGAATTGATGAAGAATGGACGGGTGTGTAGAACAGACTGAGTGGAGAACCCAGCAAGGCCTGTCTGTCCAGATTCTTCTTGGTCTTTCTGTGTAGCATATCTTCCTTCTGAGGATAGGGCAGAACCCCTTCTAGAATGAAGCTCTCATGAGCTACTATCAGACAAGGTGGGCCAGAGAAATTTTTTATGGCCAGCCCCTACACAGAAATATACAGGGAATGTTAGAGTAAAATTTCTAGTTTCTAAGGCCAGTTGGGGAAGAGGAATTCTAGTTTGTATGGTCTGCCTTGTGGGAGAGAGGGGAGTGGGAGACAGAAGAGCAGGAGAAGGTCCGAGAAGGACTTTCCTTCTGAGGCCTTCCAGTCTCCTACNCAGGGTCTCCTTTTGGGGTGATGAAAATGTTTTGAGACTAGCAGGGGTGGTGGTTGTACTTGTACAATATTACACATGTACTGAATGACACTGAATTGGTCACTTTAAATTAAAATGGTAGATTTTATGTTATGTGAATTTCAACTCAATAAAAAAAAATTATTCTCCATATTATGTTCTGCTGTTCTGAGGTTAGAATAAATGTAATCACTTGGGGCCGGCCCGTGTCTCACTTGGGAGAGTGCGGCGCTGATAGCACCAAGGCCACGCGGTCGGATCCCCTATACGGGTGGCCGGTTAGTTCACTTTGGTGAGCATGGTGCTGACAACACCAAGTCTAGGGTTAAGATCCCCTTACTGATCATCTTTTAAAAAAATAATAAATAAATAAATGTAATTACATCTTCACAAAACCATGCTGCTGTGGTTGCTGAGTTATTTGCAAACTGAGACAAAGCAAAACAAGAGTCATTCACGCAGGTTACTATATGCCCTTCACACTTTCCTGAGATGGGAAAACCAATACATTTTTAAGGTTTTAAAGAAGAAAAAGTTTTAAACACAGAAGGTTGTTTTCTGCTTAAGCTTCCGTTAACAAGAAAATCCAGTTAGCCAAAACAAGGCCTATTCCTCAGGGGCCAGCAGCATGTATTTCCCTCATGGTTTTTGGTCAACTTTATCTTCTAAGTGCTTCAGAAAAATAAAATAAAATAATAATAAATTTTCAAAAAGAAATTATCTGAATGTTTGGGTTTGCTAAAGTGATTAGCAGTAAGAACAGGGTTAATAATCTTGACAAAGCATATAATATTATGGCCTTAAAACCATTTCATGATAGTTTTGCTCTGGTAAACCAAAAATAAACTCCCTGCCTCAAAGAACTGGTGACTAAGGAGAAACACCCACAGGCCAATAAATCACTGTATTTGAGAAGCCTTTCTGCTGCCAGATTATCTGATAGAACAAAAGTACTTGGAAAAGATTATTTGTCCTGTTAATTTATGACTTTTGTAAGTTAGAATGCCCACTTTCAGTCTGGTCTTCTTGAAGTCTTTCTCGTCCATAAACATGGAGACCTCAAAATGAAAGGAATATTCTTACATCCTTTGATTTCCTAGGTGTCTTAGCTCTACTCACATAAGAGAAGACTTTCATTTTGCTGTTGAGGACACTGTGATAAATCACTGGTTATATTGTTGGCTCAAGGTAGGGGGAGAAGGCAGTCAGAAGAAGCAAGCCTGAAGTAGAAGTTTCCAAATTTCTATATTAAAGGAGCAACTTTTTCATAAAGTCAGAGCTGGGAGAGGAGGAGTAAAAGAATAAAAATGATTAAAACTTCAACTTTGAAGATGGGCAGAACTCTTGTGTCATGATATTTTGGCGTATTTCAGCAAAAGTCAAGACAAATAACCAGAAAGAGGATTGGGCATTTGACGATAATGTTGGAGGTAAAAAGACAAATTTGGCTATGATATAACCAGAACAGAATGCACCGAATATGGGGAAGTAAGAGAGGAGACATTGGCAGAGACTTGTCTGGTCAATTATTCATGTACAATAAGGAATTTATCCGGTCTTTGTCCCCCGGTCCTGCCATAGTGCTTCAAAAACCCTTGGAATTTCCTGAGTGATAACAGTGTCTTTCTTATGCTCATGAGGTGACTCAGGCTGGGTCCCCAGGTAGCTTCAGGATGGGGGTGTTCACCAGAAATACCAAGCAGGACCTCCTCCAAGGTCAAGGGGGCTGGAGATTGAGTTCAATCGTGTGGCAAATGATTTAATTAATTATGTCTAAGTAATGAAACCCCAATAAAAACTCTGAATATGAAGCTCAGTGGAAATTCCCAGTTGGTGAACACATTGACATCCCCAGGGGGTGACACACTACCCTGGAGGAAAGGATATGGACACTCTGTGCTGCCACCCAGATCTCACCTATGTGCATCCTTTATAATAAAACTATAATCATAAGTGCAGCACTTTCTTGAGTTCTGTTAGTCATCCTAGTAAATTACAGAATGAGAGTGGGTCATGGGAACCCCAGAATTTGTAGCCAGAAGTGTGGTTAAAATATAGTTTAGGAGGGGGGTGGCCTGAGGACCCTCAAAATGCACCTGGTGTCTGAGGTAAGGACAGTGTCATGGGGTACTGAGCCCCTCACTTGTGGAGTAAGGTAACTTCAGGTGGTTAGTGTCAGAACCAAATTGCAGGACACCAGTCAAGGTAAAAACAGGTGTAACATGTCTCACTTTGTTCCTCACCAGGCAATGAATAACACCCTCAAATGGGTAAAATTCTGACAGTTTGACTTGTGCACCAAAACAGGAACCTTTGGAACTTACCTATGCAGTTTAGTTTCATTCATTGTTATGAATTCTGACATCTTCCCAATGCTATCTTTACCTCTTTTTTTTTCAAGCAGAAGAAATATTATTTCTATTCACATGTAGATGGGTTTCTTCATCTATTTTTTCTCTCATTACTTATTCCAGATATTTCTGCTGGAAAAATTACTTAGAATTTAATTAATGTTCTCTTGGTGCCCTGACATTCTTGGCAACCATATATAAAAATTATGTGAATAAACTTTTGGCAATTTTGTGAGGTTTACCTATCTCCCGCTTGGAGTCTTTACTTAACATCAGAACCAGAAGCATAAAACTATAAGAAGCAGACAGACAGATTTACTAAAAAGTATAACCACAAAATTTTATTAGTACATTATTTGAGAGGGAATATGGTCTGGGAAGTTTTTATTTTTTTTTAAACTATATAATTTCCTTCCAGATTTGTCAAATGGAATATCAATCTCTGAGCATTCTCAAACCATATTCTCTTGCCATAGTCATTCTAATAATAAGTGAGGATGACTTCTAAGTGCTAGGAGTTAGCAAGTCTAAGAGGCAAACAGAAGAACAGCCTCAGGTTTTGAGGCAATAATATCCTGATCTCAATTGTAAAATGACAGACAATTTAGCACAATTTGCTTCTCAAATAATCTGATCCTACATTTTTTCCCCAGAGCCTTCCAGGCAAAATGGATAATCAAATTGAAAAAGACTGGAATCTTTCACTATTTCCTGCCAGAAGCATTCAGAACAACAAAAGAAACCACAAACAAAAAGTAAAGCGATAACCACCTAAGGCAGATAACTCGTTAGTTCAGTGTGGATGAGACCAAATAATTTGGAAAACTGTTAAAATATCAAGTCAATAATGATACAAAAAGACCGATGATATTAATGGAGAGGTAAAGCAGTATACCTGTGGAAAATACCTATGGGTTTGATTATTTTTTAACTCACCAATTATCTGTTTTAACCCACCTGCTAATATTAATAAGTTCCTAATGAATCTTTGAGGTCTAATATCTAACAGTTTACTCCTCTTACCAGCAAGATTCAGGTCGGAGCAGAAAAGGCGTGGTACCTTTCCTTCCCATCATAAGGTCACAGCTCAACTCCTACAGCAAAAGACAGATGAGCAAAAGAAAAGCATAACAGATTTATTTAATCAGATCTTTATATGACAGGTGAGACTTCAGAAACAAAGACCCGAAGACCCAGCGTAAATAGTCTAATTTTCATGCTTAGAATTGATGAAGAATGGACGGGTGTGTAGAACAGACTGAGTGGAGAACCCAGCAAGGCCTGTCTGTCCAGATTCTTCTTGGTCTTTCTGTGTAGCATATCTTCCTTCTGAGGATAGGGCAGAACCCCTTCTAGAATGAAGCTCTCATGAGCTACTATCAGACAAGGTGGGCCAGAGAAATTTTTTATGGCCAGCCCCTACACAGAAATATACAGGGAATGTTAGAGTAAAATTTCTAGTTTCTAAGGCCAGTTGGGGAAGAGGAATTCTAGTTTGTATGGTCTGCCTTGTGGGAGAGAGGGGAGTGGGAGACAGAAGAGCAGGAGAAGGTCCGAGAAGGACTTTCCTTCTGAGGCCTTCCAGTCTCCTACAGCTCAAAGTGCCCAGCACACTAGAGTACCATACTTTGGGGTATTGTTTTCTGAGCCCTAACATTCATAACTATTTAGATCCCTGTTAGGAATGCAAAAAAGTTGAATATATATGTTGCTTAAAATCTTAATGCTCGGGCCGGCCCGGTGGCGCACTGCTACAGTGCGCCGCTTGGGAAGCGTGGCGGCGCTCCCGCCGAGGGTTCGGATCCCACGTGCAGACCAGCGGCTCACTGGCTGAGCAAGGAGTGGGGGCAACACCGAGGGTTGCGATTCTGTTGCCGGTCCCGGTCCAGTACGGGCGTGACACTGAGGGTTGCGATCCGTTGCCGGTCACGAAAAAAGACAAAAAGACAAAAAAAAAAAAAAAAAACCCTTAATGCTCATCCTCTAATGGAGAAAAGGGTGAAGGAAAGGTGGGAAAAAAACCAAAAATGTCAG
>NW_007726586.1:136345-169644 GCF_000696425.1 Galeopterus variegatus
GGGGTTGCGATCCGTTGCCGGTCACGAAAAAAGACAAAAAGACAAAAAAAAAAAAAAAAAACCCTTAATGCTCATCCTCTAATGGGGAAAAGGGGGAAGGAAAGGTGGGAAAAAAACCAAAAATGTCAGTTATATTTCCTTGAAATCACTTTCCTTTTCTTGGTGAATAGAAAAATATTATTGTGACCAAAGTGGAAGACAGAACATGTCATGACAACTCAGAAACCTAAAGGCAATTGGGCCGGGGGAGAGGAGACTTACCATTATGCAGAAATGACAATTTTAAATTGACTATTGTAGGTTACTGTAGGACCCACATTTGGTGGCAGGTGGGGGTGGTGGTAAACCCCCAAAGTTGCATGGCAATCAAAGTTTGAGCTCACTTAAGCTTTCATGGTTAGACACATGGGATTCCTTCATCCTTTGGATTCTGCTGGCTAATGAGGAATCCAAGGAATGGGCATTGTATTCTAAAATGTCATGTCATGCATTCTGTAAGTTGCCTCATTAGTCCCTGCCTGCCTTTCAGATTCTGTATTCGCCACTGCAGAAGCCTGAGGGATGGTGAGGCTGGTTTCCATGGAGATGTCTGCAGCTTGGCTGGCATTCTCTGCAGAAAGGGGAGAAACTGCCCCATGTTCAGCAAGAGCACACACACACTTCCCAGTTAAACCAAGTGCTATAGGTAGCTAGAAATGTAAGAAATCGAAAGGGGTTCTAGGGCTTGAGGCATAAGGACAGGATGAGGAAATGTTTTCGGGGAGACAGACTCTTTTCAAGCATCCACAGCCTTGGAATTGTGTGGTTGGTTGAGAATGGAAAGAGAAGGCTGTTCTGTCTGAGTCTTCAGGCACAAGGCAGATGGACCTTCTGACAAGACTGTACCTGAGGTACAAGCCTTCCTCTGATGGAGGAAGATCCTGGCCTAAGGCAGAGCCGAAAGCCAAAAAAACCCTCCCAAGGGAGCCAGGAGACATCAGGATCACTTGCCAGGGTACGTGCCAGCAAGCATCAGCAGATCCACATCAGACCAGACAATGCAGCCTCGCAACCTGTTCGGGTTCATTCTGAACCAGACGGGGTTCTACTGTGGGCGATTTGGAAAGATCCATGCACAGCCTAAGGGGAATTTCAGGCCCATGGTGAAAACTCTCTCCTAACATGGAAAATACTTTGGAGAAATGTGAGACCATTTCCCATTTTATTCAGGGATCTGGTCTCTCCATGTTCTCAGCACCTCCGTTTATTGTCCATGTGACTTCAGGGAATCTACTTAACCTCTCTGTTTCCTCCTTTGTAAAACACAATTAATAAATTAGTATTCGTATAGCACTTAGTATGCATCAAGGGCTTTTCTAACCATTTTATTTTCTCCTTAATTCCTCACAACAACCCTCTGGGATGCATACAATTAACCTTGTGCTGTGGATGAGGAGACTGAAGCACAGAGAGGTTAAGAAACTTGCTCAAAATCACACAGCTAGGAAGGGACAGAGTCAAGATTCAATCCCAGGCCTCCTGGCTGCAAACACAGTGACTTAGCCTCCACGCTGTAGTACCTCACTATAATGCTAAGAGGTATTGAGCTCTTTTTACTCTGAGTGCTTTACATGTATTACTATGTTTAATCTTGACAACAGTTCTGTAAAGTTGGTGCTAATAGACTTTCAGATGAGGAAATGGAGGCATAGAGAAGTAAAATAACTTGCCCAAGGCTACACAGCTAGAATGTGAGGGGATTGAAATTTGAGCACATGCATGCAGGCTGTGAAGCAATGCGGACTAAAGATCTGAGAGGATGGCAGAGGAAACCACCAGAAAGGCAGCAGCCTGCAGCAGCATACGTGGCCAGTGGCAGGGTCGGAGCAGTTGTGTGAGTTCAACTGGGGGGCGGCGGGGGGGCTTGTAGTGCTCTGTACTGAGCAGGATAAGGTGGGCCACCAGCTGCTCCCAGGTAGGGCTAAGACTGACTGCCAAAACCCCTGTGCCTCCCCACCCTCCATGCCCAGCAGAGTGAGTACCTCTCTGCACCTCTGTCCCCATTATGACAGCCTTTGTCAGCAGATTTCACTGCTGTAGCCACAGAGGAGCCACCTCCGCCAATCACCACATCCCTGCCCAGCGAAAAGGTCTAGGTCAGTGCCTAACATTTTCCAGTTTCAGGACAACTTCATAACCTCAGACAGTTCGCAAAGTCCCACAAGAGAAGGGGAGAGTCAAGAAAATACATAATGACAAAACGTTAAAATGCATTTGGTCCTTAAGTGTGTAATTTGTTATCACAACAGCATATATTCATACAGAATAGTAGCAACACAGATATGGACAGTGAAATCATTTATTTTACCTACAGGCAATGTTTACAGGTACTTTAACAAGCTGAGCACCCCTAATCTAAAAATCTGAAATCCAAAATGTTCCAATGAGCATTTTCTTTGAATGTCATGTCAGTGCCCAAAACATCTCATATTTTGAAGATTTTTGGATTTCAAATTTTCAGATTAGGGATACTCAACCTATATAAACACCCCCAGGCCCTTATGATAGCTTCTCCTCTATTCTCTGCTAGGGATTTTCAAGTTTTTGAATGTCATGTCAGTGCCCAAAACATCTCATATTTTGAAGATTTTTGGATTTCAAATTTTCAGATTAGGGATACTCAACCTAAATAAACACCCCCAGGCCCTTATGATAGCTTCTCCTCTATTCTCTGCTAGGGATTTTCAAGTTGAAAATCAGGAATCTAAGCCCACCCTCCTGAAACACAAGGACCCTTATCTATCCCTGGTCCCAGCAGCACCCACCACAGTGCCCAACACAGAGCCAAGGGCCAATGATCTGTGTTCCAGGGAAGGCTGGCATTGGGGCCCCCGGCCCTGGATACACCCCACCAGCACTGCTCTGGGCTTAGCATCTGCACCTGAGCTTGGTTCCCTTCACAGGCAAGCATGGCCACCACCTGTGTCTGTGGCCACCATAAATGAGGAAGCTGGAGATGGGGGCTGGAGGTGGGTGCTCAGGGAGTAAAGCCTATGTTCATCAAGACACCTGTCCCCTCAACCCTCTGCCCTTGTTGGGGTCTCTTCATTGCCTCTCACACCATATTCAGGGGGGCTCATCTGTGCTTTGTGAAACAACACCTGAAGTGCTCTGAAATGTGGGGGCTCATGTTTATTCACATATGGGGCTTAAATTCAAGGGCTGAAAGCTTTTATCAGCCTCCCAAAGAGGAACAGTTCCAGAAAATCTTAAGATCCTTGCTCCCCAGAGTCTGGGCCTTTATCATACTCACCTGATAGTCANAACAACACCTGAAGTGCTCTGAAATGTGGGGGCTCATGTTTATTCACATATGGGGCTTAAATTCAAGGGCTGAAAGCTTTTATCAGCCTCCCAAAGAGGAACAGTTCCAGAAAATCTTAAGATCCTTGCTCCCCAGAGTCTGGGCCTTTATCATACTCACCTGATAGTCAAAGGGGTTCTCTCTGCTCCACTGGAGCTGTTTTGTAGACTATGATGTCTAAGAAAGGTTGATGGGATTAGATGATCTCCCTGGAGTGCCAACTTCCCATGACTTCGCCTGGAGAAGACTCAGCTCTGCTACCTGCCCCATATCTCTTGAGGGGCTGATGATGACCAGGTCTGGTGTTTACACTGCAAGGAGCCAACACCTCCCTGTCACACCCATTTCTTAATGACAGAGCAAGAGGACCCTTCAGTTAAATTCCCAGATCTAGCGCCAGGTTAGAACCCTGGAACTAAATAGTGCCGTCCTCGTTCAGCACCCTCAGAACACCAGGGCATGACTGTCTAGCATCACTGCAGGTGGTGACAGGGCTGAGAGAGCAACTCCAGCCAGGAGGATTCCTCAGACACCAGTGTGACAGGCGGTGATGTGACTTCAGAAGTTTGGAACAGCCAAAGCATTTCTATTTATAATTCATAAGGTAATTTTACATTGTTTTCAATTTTACAGGAAGAAGAGGGACCCCAAAATGGTCAAGTTCTTTCCTTAGGTCAGCTCTTGCAATGTGTGACACTAATCCCTCTCTCCAGCTGAGCAGTATAAGTAGCCCTGCCATTTAATCATCTTCCTGGATTGGCAGTGTCACAGTTTACCCTTCTGAGACACCTTTATGTTGGCAAAACATTTTGTCACTGTTATGTCTCTTGGCCAGTTCCCCGTGTTTTGCCTCCACAGCATGAGCACGTCTCCGTCCTCCCTAGGGGTGCACTGCTGTAGTGACCATGGAACTTCTTCTCAATGTGTCACTTTCCAAAGTGTCTGAGGTTGAAAGGAAGCTCCCCTTAGTCCAGTGAAGAACATTTAAGTTCCAGTGCTTGGTAATTATGTCAGTTTCACAAACGTTCCTCTGGGAAAAAACACAGGTATGAGGAGGGGAGGGCAAGCTCTCACAGACAAGTGTGAACGAGGCAAAGTGCCTCTGGAAAAACACTGCTTCTCTGCACTCTCACACACAACACCGCTGATGTCAGATATTCATGTTTGCCTTATACCCACCAATTCTCTGAGGCCAGCTGGGTGTCCTATAATTCAATTCAATCCTGACATCTCAGCATCAGCTCCCACAAGTTAAGAACTTGGCCCCCACATGAGATGCCAACCGCAAGTCTGGGCCTCCTATACCTCTGGCTGTCTGTAAATCATAGGTTCCCCAACCCCCTCCTCAATAATCTGCTGGAATGGCTCACAGGAATCAGAAAAACACCTTACTTACTTCTACTAGTTTATTACAAAGAACGTTATAAAGGATAGAGATGAACAGCCAGATGATGCACAGGACAAGGACTAGAAGGATCCCGAGAGCAGGAGCTCTTGTCCCCATGGAGCTGGGGTGCACTCCCCTCCTGGCATGCAGATGTGTTCTTGTTCACCAACCCGGAAGCTTCTTGAACCCCATAGTTCAGGGATTTTTATGGAGGCTTCATCACATCAGCATAATTGATTATAATTCAATTTCCAGCCTCTCTTCCCTTCCTGGAGGATGGGCTGGGTGGAGCTGAAAGTCCCAACCTTCTAACCATGCTTTTATCTTTCTGGTGACCAGCCCCCATCCAGGAATCCACCAAGAGTCACCTCATCAGAACAAAAGGTGTTCCTAACATCCAGGAAATTCCAAGGATCAGGAATTCTGTGTCAGGAACCAGAGTCAAAGATCAAGTATTAAAACAAAAGATGTACCTAGCACCCCTATTGCTCAAGAAATTACAAGCGTTTTAAGAGCTTTGTGCCAGGAACCAGAGACCAAGACCAAATATACATTTCTTATTATAAACCGCAATATCATACTTCCCAATCGAAAAACTGGCAAAAGAATACAAACAGATTGTTCGCAAATGGGAAACAAATGGTCAATGGTCAACAGACATGAAAAGAAAATCCATAAAGTCAATACCAAAAGTAAGAGAAGACACACAAATGAACCACTGCTGTGAGGAAGCTTTACCTTCTAAACAGGCTGAGATTCTAAAGCTGACAATAACAGGTGGATGAAGGTGACAAAAACAGGTACCTTTCATTGACTGTCAGTTGACAAGAGGATTATCATGTTTTTGGAGAGTAGTTTGGCAATACAGATCAGACCCTGCTCTTGCAACTCACCTCAGCACTTTGTTCTAAAACTGTAATGGGACAAGTGAACAAGGAGGTATATCCAAGGTTGCTCATCCAAGGTCCTCTGTAATGATGAAAAACTGGAAACAGACTAAATTTCCCTCAGCGAAAGATTTTGTTATTGTTTTGTTATTTTTGTCATTCGATGGTATAGCATGAAGCCCTTTGTAAGCGTGATATGAACACAATATATGGAAAAATTTGCACCAGATATAGTTGATTAAAAAAAGATTCTTGTAGTATGATCCCAATTAGAAAGAACTTGTTTGTTGTGTGTGCGTGTTAGCTGTTAACACACAGGTAGGTGTTATGGTGATATGAACACCATATATGGAAAAATTTGCACCAGATATAGTTGCTTAAAAAAAGATTCTTGTAGTATGATCCTAATTAGAAAGAACTTGTTTGTTGTGTGTGCGTGTTAGCTGTTAACACACAGGTAGGTGTTATTTGTAAAGAGATATCTGGAATTACATTCACTAAAATCACTAAAATGTTCCAATGTCATCTCTGGTAGTAAGATATTGTATCAGTCAGATTGGATAGACTATGCTGCATTAAGAAATAAACCTAGACATGTAACAACCCAATACAATGGAAGTTTATTTCTCACTCATGTAAAGTCCAGTGAGAGGGATGGCTGGTTGAGGAGGGAATTCATTGTGTAGACCCCAAAGTCACTTTGGGGGACCTCAACATTCCAGTGTGATGGCAGCAGAGAAAAAGACTTGCAGTAACACAAGAAAGGCTACTAAAGAGTCAGACCCAGAAGCAGCTCATGCCTAATCTTCATAGCCCAACTATCAGGGAGGCTTGGATAGTGGTACAGTTGTGTCCCCACAGGAAGGGGAAATGCACTGGGATAGATACCCCAAATCCAAGATACACTGAGATACAGATACAAATCCCATATACCCTTTTTATATGTTTTCTGTATTGCTTGAATTTTGCAAATGAGCTTGCATTATCTTTATAATCTGAAAAATACAACAGATTTCCTTTTTAAGAATAATTTTATCTTTAAAAGAGATTGACAGAGAAGTGACAGAGAGAGGGAGAAGAAACCAAGACCTCTGGGAGAGCTAGCCCAAGAGAACTCAGGGGCTTGGAGTCTTGCAGAGACACGCAGCTGTGTCTGGCTCTTTTATCTCAGGGGTCAGCTGGCTTGTCTCTCTGGGTCTTCACGCCTTCAACATCAGTCAGTGAGACTTGGGAAGATGAAATGATCTCAACCCTTGAAAACTAATCTTTCTGTTCTAACATCTTAGATCTCTAGGGCAGAAAGCAGGACAATATTATTAAATTTGATTTTTAACACAAGGAAAAGTCAATTGCATTATTAATGGATTAGCTGCTATCTTTTCAGAAGTGCACTCAAGGCCAGACATAATCTCATCAAGTGAATGATTGGAGTATTTTTCTGTATTTCTGGGATGTGGCAGTGGGATGCTTACAAAAATTTTCCATTCAGGTTTTCAACAGTCCACCTAACCTTTAGTTGTTATTCTTGCTGTGATGTTTGATTGAGGCAGATTATGGTCCTTCAGCTCCATCTTCAGAATAATATGGTAAAGCTAACTTGACAGCCCATGACCAAAAGCATCAGCCCATTTGAAGTCATGCACAATGTTATGGTTAACGTTTTTAACATAATGCTCCTATGGCCCACAAAGGAGATATTCCCTGAGTTTCAGTAATCACTCTGTTAAAATATATTCAAAGGCATCTCACTAGCAGGTGGCTGGTTATTATTCAATTAATGGAAGAACACATACTGTTCACGCTAACCTTGTCAATTAGCAAATGTGTGGCTAAATGACAGAGAATTCAGCAGAGAAAAGATTTTTCCAGAAGAGAAAATCACAAACTGGCCATAAATCTCATGATATGGCCTCCGCTAACTGCCCCTGTGTGTCTCTCCATGGCATGTTCACTCCCAGTTCAAACCCTGGACGCCTGGGTGGTTCCCAGACACTGCCATTACCTGGGAGGTGCAGGCTCCCAAGGAGGCAGGTGTGGTTCGCAACTACCCTGAAATCTCAAGGCCCTGAAGGGTCTGGGGTGAACTGAAGCTGCCATATCTACTCATCAGCCAGAAAGGAGGCACCAAGACCCAACATTATGGGTACATTCTTAAATGAGATGGCTGCATTGAATCTCTCATAATCCTCAGCTTTTGGGTTTGAGAAATTCATTCTTTCATTTACCACTCCCTAATAAAACAATATAATCTATAAATATTTTACAAGCTTTTACAGAAATGTTTGTCAGCCACGTCACCTGAAAAAACTGAATACAAAAAAATCCTGAGTTAAGTTTAAGGTTTAGCTATTCATGTTTCATTGACTGGTTACATTATTCGTCTTAGCAATGTATTACTCTCAGCAGAGCAAAAAATACACTGCACATATTAAAATATTATATTTGTTCTATTGATCATAGGAAATTTTTTGTTGTTGTTGTTTGTTTTTTTTTTGTCTTTTTTTTTCTGTGTCCGGCAACGGATCGCAACCCTCAGTGTCGCCCCCGTACCGGACCGGGACCGGCAACGGGATCGCAACCCTCGGTGTTGCCCCCGCGCCTCGCTCAGCCAGTGAGTGGGAACCGGTCCGTATGTGGGATCCGAACCCTCGGCGGGAGCGCAACCGCGCTTCCCAAGTGGCGCACTAGCGCAGTGCGCCACCGGGCCGGCCCCGATCATAGGAAATTTTATATTAATGAATTTATACTGAAATCGTTATAGTCAATGACTGGAAAATGGGGATATTGAATTTTTCATTCATACCTTGAGTTTGCAAGGTAAGTAGATCCTGATCATTTGCCAGACAAACATGAAAAGCACTCCTGAAGTCTGAAAGATGTCTAGCAAGATCTGGAAACCACAAAGACCTGGGGTAGAATCGAGCTTTGCCATTTACTAAGTGACCTTGGACATACCACCTAATCTGTCTTCATGTCAGTGACCTAATATGCAGAAATGTGGATAAGAATGCTCATCACACGGGGCTGCTGAAAAAATTACGCCAGACCACATGCAATATGTAGTGCCTGACTCATATTGGATTCTTGATGAGGCTCATTTCTTTTTTCTATCTTTTTTCATTAACTAAGAGTTGAAGGGCCTGAAGTGAATTGTAGGTCCTCCACTCTGCTATCCACTTGGAGCAAACCACTTCATCTCTGTCTGGATTCCTCACTTGTAAAAGCAGGAACTAACGTTTCCATTGTTATCGCCAATGGCTGGGACTTCTTTCTATCTTAGGCATGACAGATCATGTACAAGCAGAAGATTCATTCTCTCAGCAGACACGTTTGGGCCTCTGTGTGCCAAATCCTGCACTAGAGGGGTGTACTGGTGTCCTAGGGCTACTGCAATAAATTATCACAATGTTAAAACAACAGAAATTTATTCTTTCACAGTTCTGGAGGCCAGAAGTTCATAACCAAGGTGTTAGCAGGGCCCTGCTCTCTCCCAGAGATCCTTCCATTCAGGAAGGAATCTTTCCATACAAAGATTTTCCATTCAGGTTTTCAAAAGTCCACCTAACCTTTAGTTGTTATTATTGCTGTGATGTTTGTTTAAGGCAGATTATGGTCCTTTAGCTCCATCTTCAGAATAATATGTATTGGGAAAATAGAATATTTTGGTCGGGGCCCTCATCTCAGGAACAGTTGGATGTGGTTCAGCATCCATTGTAAGCAAATTGTGTGTGTGTGTGTGTGTGTGTGCATGTGCTCCAATGTATCTTTTTAGTTTTTGTTGCTATTCTTGTGTTCTTGAGAGAGACAAGAGAGAGAGAGAGGAGTTTTGGTGAAGCACGTGGGCGGGCATCGGCCTCAGGCGTCCACCTGTGCATGTGCTCCAATGTATCTTTTTAGTTTTTGTTGCTATTCTTGTGTTCTTGAGAGAGAGAAGAGAGAGAGAGAGGAGTTTTGGTGAAGCACGTGGGCGGGCATCGGCCTCAGGCGTCCACCCCATACAGCCATGCTTTCCAACCTATGGCTCCAAGGACATTTTGGCTAGTTACCTAGCTCACAGACCTGCATAAAGGGGTCTGGTGACCCAGCCTGTCATGTGAGGGGCCTGGGGACCCAGCCTGGCATGTGAAGGGTTTGCAGACCAGTCTGTGAATGGGCTGGAAGGGTCTGTGGGCTCCAGACCCAGCCTTAGCTCGACAATCGGCCCAGTTGGTGCAGGATTACCAACAGGTAAAAGAGCACCACAACTGGCATAGTCATGGTCGAGTAGCTTTACAATCAGCATCACAAACAGGATTAAGAGCTAGACAATTGGCACTGTGAAGATTCCAGGCCTTCGCCTAGCCAGACAATATGGTAAAGCTAATTTGACAGCCCATGACCAAAATCATCAGCCCATTTGAAGACTCTAGGGGACATCCTTCCTCGCCTCTTCCTTTGTCTGGTGGCTGGTGGCAATACGTGGCGATCCTTGGTTTGCAGGCACATCAGTCAGTCTCTGCCCCTGTCATCAAATGGCTTTCTCCCTGTGGGTCTTCACATCGTCTTCCCCTGGTGCATGTCTCTGGGTCCAAATTTGACCCCTCTTATAACAGTGGTCATTGGATTAATGCCCACCTTCATCTAGTATGACCTCACTTTGATTTGACTACTTCTGCAAAGAACTTATTTCCAAATAAAGTCCCATTCGCAGAGCCTAGGGGTTAGAGCTTGAACATATCTTTTCGGGAGACACAATTCACCCAACAACAAGGGTGGAATACAGCAGTGACCTCAGGGGCCTTACGGTCAGAGAGACGGGCTCAGAGGGCAAGCAAACAGGTAAAATTCAGGGTGCAAAGGGTAAGAATAGACCCCTGCCGCAGGGGCTCAGGAAGCGGCAGTCAGGCACCAAACGCCAACAGGGGAGGAGGTGGCAGCTAGGATAGGCAGAGCATATTTCTTTCCTTTTATCATCATCATTTCACTAAAATAATACAATTTTTAAAATTCAGACAGAATAAAACTACCTTTGAACCCCAGTATCAGTCCCCAGAGGTGATTTTTTTCCTCATATAATTTCATTGAAATATAATTCACATACCATAAAATTCACACTTTTAAAATGTACATTCATAAAGTTGTGCATCCAAAACCAGTATCTCATTTTAGACCATCTCCATCACCCCACAGTCCCCTCCCCTGGCAACCACTAATCTACTTTCTATCTCTATGGATTTCCTATTCTGGTTACTTCATATAAATTAAATTGTACAACATATGCCTCTTGTGTCTAGCTTCTTTTATTTAGCATAACGTTTTCATGTTCATTCTTTTTTATAGCTGAATAATATTCCATTGTAAGGATATACCTCTTATATTTATCAATTTGCCCATCGCTTGATGGGTATTTGGTTGTTTCCACTTTTTAGCCTTTATAAATAATACTGCTATGAATACTCATGCAGTAATTTTTGTGTGGACATATGTTTTCAATTCTGTTGGGAGGTACCTATGAGCGGAATTGCTGGGCCATGTGATAATTCTATGTTTAACCTTTTCATGAATTGCCAACCTGTTTTCCACAACAGATGCACCATTTTAAAGTCCTACAAACAACAAATAAAAGTTCCAACTTCCCCATACTTTCGCCAACACTTGTTATTATCTGCTTTTCTGATGAGACTCATCCTGATGGATGTGAACTTGGTATCTCACTATGGTTTTGATTTGTGTTGACTGATGATGCTGAGCTACCTTTCAGGTGCTTGTGAGAGATTTTTATATATCCTTTAGAGAAATGTTGGGGACAGAGCATTTTTGTTCATACACATTTTGAGCTCAGAAAGAAAATTCAAAGAGGGAGACTTGGAAAGAAGCAAAGGCCAGACATTAGCAAGCTTTTTCCCCCAAAAGGACCCCCACTCTCTGAGGCCATCCTCAGTGCCTCTGGCCACCCTGAAGCCAGGAGCTAGAAGGAGAGGAAAGAGCCTGAAGGTGAGCCTGGCACAAATGTAATGGTGTCACAAGGGAGACAGAGTTGGTAAAATACTGTTCTTTCCCCTGGTGGAATGCACCTGTCACCTGTTCATTCTAATTTGAGGCGAGCAGGACAGCACTTTCATGTTGTTTTCCTCTGGTCTGTTGTCCACCACGATGACGTGGGAGGGGGAGGGGCGCCACTTTGCCCATTTGAGGGAGTAACCCTCGGCCACTGCAGTGATGTCTACTACAAAATCACCTTGAGAAGCAAATTCTCACCGTGAAATACTATCCAACACTGTCCTGAGAAGAGACTTTTAAGGCAATTAGAGTGGCAGGAATTATGAAAAATGCTGTAATTATGATTCTGGCAAACTGACTCTAACCCATGAATCTCCCACCCCACTCCAGCCCCGGCATCACCACAGACTTATTTCTATGGTGAAGTGATATCTTGTTCTATTAAGTACCTTTTGAGATCACCCAGACTCTGTGTTATGGGAAGTGTAGTTTGAGGTCATAGATTCCCAGCCAGGACTGTCACCTGTAGGAAGGCACTAAAATGGGAAATTTAGCTTCACAGCCTCACCAGCCATTCTGCAGCCAGTGGGGTAGAAGTACAGTCTGTAGTGGGGCAATGGGGGGAATTTTTGCTCCCCACGACATGCCTGCTCTTCCAACTGGCCCTAGGGAGAAAAGCACAATTTTCAATGTAATTGTCAAAGGCTTAAGCTTGACTAGCTCCCTATGTTTTGACAAAAATGAGCCAAGAATGTCAACTATTTGAAACTCACAACCTGCAAAAGGTCTTCAAAGTCCATTCTGAATCTGATTGAGCAGAAATCCCTGCTGACTGTTGGGCAAGAGAAGTCGTCGTGTCGGCATGTGTGGCTTAAAAACAGCAGGGTTGAATGGACTCCTCACCACTGCAGACACTGCCGCTCCCTGTTGATTTGTTTCCAAGAAGGTCTTTCCTGCTACCATCTCACATGAGTCTCTGAATAATTAAAATGTTCTTTTCCAGAGGGACGGCAATGAAATGCCTAAATGTGTGTTGTTGTAAGCTACTATGTTTGGGGTAATTTGTTACAGCAGCAACAGGAAACTAATATAGATTTATTCTATTACAGCTCTTGCCATTACAAGTCTAAAATAGGTTGGCCTGGCTGAGTTCCTTCTGGAGGCTTTAAGAATCTGTTTTCTGCCTTTTCTAGCTTTAGAGATCTACATTTCTTGGCTCATGGCCCTATTCTTCATCAGCAAAGCCGGCAGGGTAGCATCTGCATCTCTCTCTCTCTCTCTCTTCCCCCCCCTCTATCCCCCCTCCCTCCCTTCCTCCCTCTGTCATCACATCACTTTTTTCTTTTTCTGACCCTCCTGACTTCCCGTTACAAAGACCCTTGCAATTACATTGGGCCCACCTGGATAATCCGGGATCATCTCCCCATCTCAGGATACTGAAATTAGCCACATCTTCAAAGTCACTTTTGCCATGCAAGATAACATATTCACCATTCCCAGGGATTAGGACAAGGACATCTTTGGGAGAACATTATTTAGTCTACCTCAGTCTCCCAGACCTGAATACCAGGGAATTTGGGGACATTTCCCCCTGCAAAAAGTATGCTTCCTACTTAAGGAGGAGACTGAGAAAAGACCACACGATGAGTAAATGAATAAATGGTTGCTTGGATGCCTCCATTCTGCTAAACTTTATCCTTCTCCCCATAGGCAGTAATAGGCCCTGAAACGTGGGGATGTCAAAGCCTTAAGTGCACCCTGTTTCTGTGGAAAGGATTGAGAATTTGGCACCAACTCCAGCTTCACCACTCACAGGCTGTATAATTTTGGGCAAATCACAGCTTCTCTGAGCATAGTCACTCTAGCTCCTACTTTATCAACCCATTTGGGGACAGCATACTTCATGCCTACCACAAATGGTGACTGGGGGACCCATTCTGAGACAGTGCATAGCGGGGGCTTTTAGGAATAAAATGCCAAATAAATTAAGTTGTTAGATGTTACCTCCTTTGCCCTCACCACACTCCTGAGTCAGGGACAGGGTCTGCATCTCCACTTAGGAGGTGGAGAAAACACAGAGCTAGAGGACTGAGGGGACAGTGAGCTTGTGGCCTCAGGTGGCTTCCGATGGTGAGGTGCAGGGAGGTGGACACATAAATCCTTGCAGTTATAAAAGCAAGTGAGCTACGTGAAAAGCACTGAGTCACAAGAAAGGCAGGGTGACCAGGCTTCCCCACAGTGCTGCTTTGAATCTAAGTAGGGTGGAGTTCTCTGGACAGCCTCCAGGAGAGAAGCACCGGGCAGGGCCTTGGGGGAATCCTCGCTGTCGCCTTAGAGTTCTGCATGCAGTGAATGTGCCAAAAATGCTCATTTGATATCAAATCACAGGCAACCAATGAAGCAGAAATTTGGGGCTGTTTGCGAGACTACTCAGGCAAAATGGGGGTGTGCTTTGATCCAAAATGCCCAGGAGATTGAGGCCAAAATGTGAGGTACAACTATCCTGATAATATACAAGGAATCTCATTTACCTGAATCTGAGAAGTTAGAAGGTTTAGAAAGGGAGGTAAAAGTCGTCGTAAACAAGAATATTGTTAAGAACAGGCTACTTTTAACAATTATTTCCCCTATAAACATAGCTCCCCCTTATCACCAAAGTCTCTCTACCCCACCCTCATCAGCCCCCCACCGAGGCTTTAATTCTCCATAGCTCAGTTTCTCTCTGAGTCAAAAATCTTGCCTTGATAATCTCATGCAAGTGGCTTCCAAAGAGAAATATGAAATCTGGCAATAGATGCAGGGTTTCATAAAGTCAATTGGCAGGATGCTGGGATCTCCTCCAATCTGGGGGTGGGGGTGTCATTGATGCATGATGGTCTAGCAGAGATGGACCCATTCATGGCTAAAGAGTGGGGAAAGGTCGGGATGATGGCAAGCAGGACGAGCCTTCAGAGAGAATGAGATGCAGATCAGAGGCCCTTGGGGAAATATAGCCCCTGCATGTTTTGGCAGATCTGACCCTCTCTATGACCCTGCTGATAAAGTTAGCATGAAGCATGAAGGCTATCTTAGTGTACTAATGTGCATTTTTGCCAGAAAAATCACCCAGATGAAAAATAATCAATGCTTAATGTCTGCTTTTTTTCTTTTTTCTTTTTTTCTCCTTTTTGTCTTTTTTCGTGTCCGGCAACAGATCGCAACCCTCAGTGTCGCGCCCGTACCAGGCCGGGACTGGCAACGGGATCGCAACCCTCGGTGCTGCGCCCGCACCTCGCTCAGCCAGTGAGTGGGAACCGGTCTGTATGTGGGATCCGAACCCTCAGCGGGAGCGCCGCCGCGCTCCCAAGCGGCGCACTGTAGCAGTGCGCCACCGGGCTGGCCCCAATTTCTGCTTTTTTTCTAAGAACTGGAGCTTAGTTGTAACTATAGCCAAAATTCTGTTCAGTAGAAGATAATACAAACTTATTTTCAGAGTTTTTGTTTCCGTTTTCAAGAGAAAAGTTCCAACAACCATACCTTTTTCTTTGT
This sequence comes from Galeopterus variegatus, assembly GCF_000696425.1. Lineage (NCBI taxonomy): Eukaryota > Metazoa > Chordata > Mammalia > Dermoptera > Cynocephalidae > Galeopterus > Galeopterus variegatus. Next base: position 151,470 of record NW_007726586.1, read on the forward strand.
TAACCTTTCACTGGTCAGCATGAAGTTTTGGTCCCCATTTTATTTAAGTGGATTCCCTCGTGGCCTTTCTCCGGCACAGTGAGGACTTCCTGCACTCCAGCCCCTCTGCCCAGCGCACAGTGTGGAGTAGGTGGGCGTCCTCGTGTGCCACCAGCCACACCAGCTCACGCTGTGCCAGGTGCCTCTGATGAAGCTTCTATTCCAGTGAAACAAGGCACAGTTTGTTCCAGCAAGGTCTTCCTTTTGCTCTTGGTGAATGCTCCATTTCCAACTTCTTCTAGGACTTTCTCTGAGGATCATAGCTACGCAATGAGCTGCTTCTTACAAATGCCTAGGATAAATTTGTCTGCAGTCTTGATGCTATTCTAGGGCTGAGGAGTCCAAGATTTAACAGATAAAAGCCATTTGGGTGCCTCTCTGACTAAAAACCACTTTCATAGGAATTTTTGAAGAAAAGATAATAAAATTGTAACTTTAAAACAGAGTCCACAGGAAAAACAGCAAGGTAGACAAATCTATTGTAAAAATGCTCCCTTTAAATTACGACTTCTGAGAAGTTGCTCAAATAGAACCATGTTTTAAAAAATATAAGCCAAGGACCATCATAATGCTTCCAAATGTCTTAAGAAGTCTAGTAGACCTTCCAGAAAAATCTAACAAGTTATTTTGAAAGAATTTGGAGCAAAGACTTGAGTAGATATTTCCTGGGTGCTTATTTCTACAAGATGGAAATATTTGACTTCACACAAATTGTGTGATCTAAACTGCAGTCACTCAAGGCGTTATTTCTTCCACCCTGAGCCCAGGAGCTTGGTGCTGCCTGCTGGCCCAGGATCACTGCAGAGGGGTCACAGCTCACTCAGTGGGGTGAGAGAAGGAAGGAAGTCATCCTTTCCTCTTCCTGCGCTCTCCTCTCGTCCCATGTCGCACTGAGCCGAGCGATGTCCCTGCCTCCAGCTTCTCCTCACCTCCCTTCTGTCCCCTCTCGTCCTTCCCCACTCCAAGCTGCTGAAGCAACCATCACTGAAGTTGATTTTAGAATATTTTTTTAATCACCTCAAAAAGAAACCCGATCCTCTTTAGCAGTCATCTTCCAACCCTCCACCCCCTGCCCTCAGCAATCACTAATCTGCTTTCCATCTCGATAGATTTCCCTATTCTGAATGGAATCATACAATATGTGGTCTTTTGTATCTGGCTTCTTTCACTAGGCATGTTTTCAAGGTTTATCCATGTTGTAGCTTGTCTAAATTCCTGTTATGGTTAAATTATATTCCATTATGGATAGACCACATTCTGTGTATCCATTCATCAGTTGATGGACACGTGGGTGCCTTCCACCTTTTGGCTGTTGTGAATAAGGCTGCTATGGACATTTGTTCGTGGGTTTTTGTGCAGATGTACCTTTTATTTCTCTTGGGGCAGCCCTGCAATTTAATCACACTCAAGCCCACAGATCCCCAGAAGGCTCCTGGGATGTGAGGCCTGTGGGGAAGAGGATTCACAGCAGGGACCAATCCTTTTCTGGACCTTTCCAGAACCCATGTGGGTGCCTGCCAGCCCATCTGTGCCACAAGCACAGAGTGAGGGTTTGAAAGCTCAGGCTCAAATCTTGCCTTGACCACTTGTCCACCATGTGTTCAAAGGCCAGTTACCTACCATGTCTAGGCTTCAGTTTCTTCATATGTAAAAAAAAAAAGAACTAATAATAGATATGCTTTCTGGGATTGTTGTATTATAGCATGCTGTAACAAAGAACCCTCAGCACAATTCTTGGTACAGTTACTTAAAAATAAGTTTGCTAGGGCCGAGCCCGTGGCACACTCGGGAGAGTGCGGCGCTGGGAGCGCAGCAGTGCTCCCGCCATGGGTTCGGATCCTATACAGGGATGGCCGGTGTGCTCAAAAAGGACAAAAAAAAAAAAGTTCGCTAGAGGTTATCAATTAGGAAGCTCTACACTGCAAGTGAGAGGACGTCTCACTAAAGTGACTTTAATATTGGGGGATTGTTAACAAATCTCACCTATAGCAAGTCCAAAGGTAACTCATCCAGTTCAGCAGCACTCGACTCTCAGTGCTGTGATGGGTCCATTTTCCTCCATTTCTTCTCTCAGCTTTCCCCTCTTGGAGGTAAAAAGGCTGCCACAGCTCCACACATCACATCCTACCTCAACGAGGTTCAGAGGCATGACAGAACAGCAAGAGTCTCCATGTCATTTCACCTCCACCCACTCATCTGCTGACTTTCCCCCAGGACTGGAAAACACAGCCAACCCCACATTGTGAGGGAGACTGGAAAAGTGAGTGTCTGGCACTCAACTTCTGTTGTGGGTGGCAGACTGGCAGGAAAAAGAAAAAACAGATGGGAAAACGTCTGTTGGTAGCAAGTCAATCGTGTCACCATCTTGTTTTTATTGTTGCTAGAATTCTATCATGGAAATGCAACCATTTGAATTATCAACTCTAAAACTTAGTACTCTGTCATCCCATTCACTCCAGACAGTGCATTTTATGGACCGTCGTGGTTACACAGTAATCATCCTTGTGCATGGAAACTACAAAAAGGAATAAAGAAGAACCCAGAGGACCAACTGTGACTGTAGAGACAATAACACAGGGATTCCAGTGCATGGTAACAAAGGCCACATCTGGAAAAGCGGTCTGACCACAGTAAATCTCAGTATGAGAAACAAGAGTGACCTCAGAAACAGTCTCCTCCAAATACTTTATTTTGTATAGGACAAAACTAAGGCTAGAAAGTGAATCAGACTCAGATACTTTCAAATGAAATGAAGCCTGGTCCTGTCTATGGCCATTCACATCAGGCTATGGCCTGGAACCTGTCAACTCAGGCTTCCAAAATAGCCAGCCACGTTGCCCCTTTAAAACTGAAGTCAATCTTTCTTTGGGTTCACAGGCTTAATTCATTTTAATGGAGTCATCTATTTTAATATCACTCTAATTTTGCTTAGATTCCAGCATGCCTAGTTCCTAAGAAAGGCAGAGCAAAGGTGATCCAGTTGAGAACAATGACATCAGGTTTGCTCATTCATCCCAGCAGCATTCTAAGCCCTTTAACCTCCATGCAGTGCCATGAAAAAGGACATAAAGAAAGAGTTCAATGCAGCCTTGGGTTAAGGCAAACATACACCCCACCCTCCAAGAGCAAACTGGCCTGCAGCATGAAGAGTCCAATCACAGGACTGTCCTGTTCTGGCAGATTCCAGGTCTTCCTGCAATGTTCCCAAAAGGCTACCCTTCCCCTCAAGCTCCCATAGAACCTGTTGTTTTTCTTCATCTTAAATGCAAAGGACGGGATGGGACTGTGTCACATTACATCAAAACCAGGAGAAGTCCCAGGGGTTAAAATTACACCCAAGGAAAATTCTTTAACCCCTCATGCCTCAGTTTTCTAACCTAAAAAATGAGCATAAGATAATACCCACCTCAAAGACACTACTGAAGACCTAAAGAGATTATTTAATTTTCTTTCTTTCCTTTTTTGAATCCCAGAAAATTGTAGTTGTATTCCATGTGATGATCTCACATTCTTCAGGTCTTGACCTGAGGAAATTTCTTTGTCCTTCTTAAAAAGGGAGGCCTGCCCTGAGGGTTAAAGTCCTAAGTTCCCTACCCCTGTACAAATTGTACATCACAAGCAGAGAAGGTCCAAAGGACTTGACCTTTCATCTGCCCTCAAGCACCATGGGGAAAACACCTCCAAAACAAATCAGTCTTCCAGAAAGAGACGTTTATCCCTAACAGTGACAACACTTTGGTTTCAATTTTTCATCTTGATGGAATTTTTTTTTAATGTGTTACGTGTTTCCCCAATCTCTTTATGCGGAGTTTAGACTAAGTGTAGTTTACCTTCTGTCGATGACCTCATGCCTGTATTACAAATATGCTTTAAACTAAGACGTAGAGCTATGTTTGAATTTTAGTTTTTCTGCTGCCTACTTTTTACCAGACATGTCTGTCTCTAAGTGCTAGAAAAGTAGGGTTTTCGATGATCATTACCCAGACCTCTAACTCATTTATAGGCAGGATTGCATTTTTCCCATAGATGCCCACTGCCTTAATTTTTTAAAAGGTTATTTATTATACAGCAGATAAGGGTGCTCCACTTGAAGTGAATACATTGTTAAGAAGTCATTTGTAATAATGAGGAAATAATAACTAACATTAATAAGATATTACTTTGGCCAGTCTTTGGTTTAAGCACCTCATGTGTATGATTTTACCTAGTTGATAAAACCAGTCTTTGAGCTGGTGTTATTTTCTAATGCCCATTTTATAGATGAGGAAACTGAGGCACAAGAGGTTAAGAAATCATCTCAAGGCCAAACAGCTAAGAAGTAGAAGATCTGGGCTTCCAACTCAGGCAGTCTGGTCCAGCTTCTGTGACTTGGGTCACAACCAACAGTTAGAGAAATAAAATGAATTAAATAAATTTAAACAGCCCTTTTAAAAAATGAAGTAGAGAAAAATAGAACACAAAATCTTCTAGTGCAGCGTACATGGAAAGGAAGGTGTTGTGAAGTGCTCACACAGAGGAATCCAAGACCAACGTTGGCTTTATAGCTCTTTTAATAGTTGTCAGCTCTTTTTGGTGTTACAGCTCTTTTTGGTGTTTCAGCGCTTCATTGCTTGCAAGCAAGGAGAGCATGAGTATTAGTCTCGTGTGTCCCCGAACAAAGGAAAGAGGCAGTCTTTATAGCCAAAAGTCTTGCCCTAACTTTCGGCCCAAGTTCCCATTCAGGTCCTCTTATGTAAACGAGGGATGTAGCCCTGCTAATTCGTATTGGCTGATTATGGGACATGGTCCATTTGTCAGCTCTGGAGCCTAATTTGCATGGGTGCAGGAAGCAAGCTGGGTTGTAGAAGCTAAAGTTCACAATTAAGACAGCCAAGCATAAAATTTCTAAAACAGTTTCTCCAGTGGAAGGGGGCAGGTTTACAATCAGAAAATGCTCAGGGTTCCCCACTACAAAGGAAAAACTGTTCCATGAAAGTTTGGATTTGGGTCTACAGGCACACATGCATGCACCCACATGTATGTGCATGTGTCTACAGACCGTGAAGTATTGTCAAAAATGTTTGAAAAGCAATGCACTAAACTATGCAGGCTTTTTTTTTAATGGATGAATTATGATTTCCCACCTTTCATTTATGATAAAAGAAGGTGGTGTTACCTTACTTCAAGCACACTCCCACTTCAGATGGTGACTGAGGCCCCAGCTGGTGCCCAAGTGATGTGGCAATGGGCTAAAGAACTTAAGCTCTGAAGTCAGACCAGCCTGAATTTAAGCCCAGGCCTGTGAACTTCCCGCTTACACACCTTGGGCAAACCGCTTACCATCCCTGAGCCTTGGGTTGCCTTGGAATTAGCACCTGTCTCACCAGAACCAAAAGAGTTAGAGCACACCATGTGCTTGGCAGAGAGCTGGGCACTCAATGAGCCCTGGAGACCTAGAAGCTCTTGGTCTTTAAACATACCTTTTGCTCCAGAACAGATATGCCCAGCAAGTGGTGGCTTTGAATTCTGTTGTGTCTGCCTATGTGTTGCTTTGCCTTCCATGGATTTGTCACCCCTTTTCCCCTGGGTGACAGAGCTGCCAAAGATTACTCAAAGCCCATCTCTTCTGAGCAGTGAGAAGCCACGAAAAGGGGTTAATCTCCCAGAACCCTCAAGATAGAGGCATTCCTTCTATTTGGGAAATTAGCCACAAATTGGGGTTCTCTTCCTGCATTTATTCTCCAGACCGGGAAGTTTCAGGAAGAGAACATAGGTGGGGTTTTTGCTAAGTACAGTTTAACAAATTTAACAATAGAAGCTGGTAACATGCAATTAAGTCGATCCACTAACAAAAGCTTGATTTTAGCAAACATTCTCTTCTTACTGCAATTTCCCAGTATCTTTACATATCAATCAGTAACCTGTCTTTGAGCCAGCAACCTTGCTGTGTTACAATTTTTTATCTTACAACAGAGACTATACAGCCTGGGGAAAATTTCCTGTCCTTTGCAAGGTCAATATTTGAAACTGCAAGGCTTTGGAAAACCAGGTCCTGTGAAGTACATTTGCTTTATGCATACTTCACACCCATGTATCCCAGGACATCTCAACCCAAAGTAGAAGAGTGTGGGAGGAGGAGGGGACTCATGGTATCACACAGATCTGGTCATCTTCATAGGGTGGCCCCCAGGGCATCCTCAACATCTGTTCATAACCTATACCATCCCTTCAGGTGTAAATGAACTAACCTGTTTTGTTTAACAAGCCATGAGAAATCAGCCTCTTAAAATGAAGGAGCTGTTCCTTAATGAATAAGGAACATTCTAAAATAACACTTGCACCATGAAGATTTCCTGACCCCAAATCCTTCCCCAGCTTCGTCAGGATTAGGCCATCCCATCCTGATAAATGGAAAGAAGGACTTCTTCTAGGTACTAATGAGACATCAACATGGAGTGACAAAAGGGCTCCCCATGACCCTAAAAGGGACAAATAGGGTCAAAGTTCCCCATGGGGCACCCCTCCCCTGTGCACCCTCAGAGAAGCGGCCTTATGGCTTTATGACCTTGCCTTGTAGCTGAGCCTCACCCACCACAGGACACTGGTCAGTCTCTTTTGTGGAAGCCCATGAACCTCTGGGAACTAGGAGAATTTATATGTAGAAAGCACCAGCAACCAGCTTTTGCAAAGTGCTTCAGAGCTGTGCATTCTCTCATGTAACCTTGACTGCAAGACACCCCTTGATTAAAGTGGACAGATTTGTCACCATCAGGAAGACGAAGCAGGGCTTAGGAACAACTAGAACAGCAGCTTTGGTGTCTGACCCCTCATTTGTGTGATATCAGGGAAATAACTAACCCTCACCAGGACTCATGATCTTTATCCATAACATGCAGAAGATAACTAAACCTACTGTGAGAAGTAAATGAGAAACCAAGCCTAAAACCCTCGGTATATAGTAGGTGCTCAATAAATCTCAGCTGCTTGCTCCCTCTCACTTCCTCTCCCTCCCCTGCCAGACTCCAGAATCTGTGTTCTTCCCACAATATTGCATGAAGTTTTGCTTTGCTGCTTGCAAATTTTTAACATTCTGCCCTTCAAAAAGATGGGCAAAGAGATACTATTGTGCTTTTCACAGTAGGCCACGGGGTAAACACAGAGAGTTGAATTGAGTTCAAAGGAAACAAAATAATTAACTTGGTGATTGATCTGGGCTGCAGATGGCTGAGCCAGTGTATGAGCTGAGACTAAACTAGAACACATCTAGAGATTGGCCGAGTTTGCTGGAGACTGGATGTCTACGCCAAAGGACAACTGATCACCGAGTAGCAGACAGAATGCTGGCCATTGATGCACAAGCGTTGGTGGCCCACGGACAGAAGTAGTTCTCCCCAGGCTTTCTCTTATCTCACCTTCTGATAAACCCGCTGGCCTGGGGTAATGAGCACCTCAGCGTATTCATTTGCAATTAAACAGACCACATTACAATTCAACCACTGATGGATGAAGTCTCATTTCTCTAACATCAATAAAAAGCCTCTGCTCAATTTATTTGCAGAAAACAAGGTGGGAGGAAATAAGAACATTTTTAAAGCAGGCTAAGAAAAATACTTCAATCCTTGCCAACAGATTAGAAAAGCAATGTTGACAGGCATGTTTTATTTGCCTGCCACCGTAGAGACTACAGGAAACGAAGACAGGTGGGAAATGAAAACTCCCATCAAGAAAAGCCTCTTCCAATATCAGAGAGCTATGGCCAAACCCATTCTAGAATTATATTTCTTATGTACCCTGGCTCCTTTTTTTATTAGAAGCAAGATTGTGCTAATAAACATATTGTTGACCCAGACTGCTGATCCATCTCTAATGGCATTCTTCAAAGCTTCCTTTCTTCTTATTGAAGGATAATGTCCTTGTTCTCCCCAGAGGTTGAGCAAACCTGGCCTCCAGCTCAATGTACAGGTCACCCCAGCATGGACCACAAGAGCTCCGATGGGAAACAGTCAGATGGTGGAAGCACTTATCTTTCCTTGAGGTGAATCTGGGTTCTACAAACCCCAGATGAGAGGCATTGAGGAGTAACACTATCATTTTTTATTTTAGAATTCTGGAGGAAATCTGCTTTTCAAATGCCCCCAAGTGCAAGCTTAATCAGAAACTGCCCTAGAGGAGAAAGAACAGGAGGTGTGTTCAAGGACGGAGGTTCTCCCGTGACCTCGTGCTTGATCCAGAGGACTCACGGTGGCTGGAGGACAAGGTTCCTCTCAGGGTCAACGTTCCAATAACATCATGGAGCCAACACTTTGTGATGAGATGCCCAATTGAATTGTGAGACAAATTTAAAAATAGATGGTAAAGATCTAGCAGAGGAGAAATCACAACGTAAATTGGCTTTTGCAATCCAACTGTGATCAACAGTGGGAAGTAATGGAAATGTAATTGTGGAGCCCTTAGATGAGGTATTAGACTTTGAACAGGAAGAATTCACATCAGCAAACACCAGTATGACCCTTTGGGGGGGCAGGGATGATTTTGGTTTGATTAGCTTTACCATTTCAAAATTTTCCTGTTTACAAAGTTTTCTCCTAATGCCTGTGGGGGGGGGGCAGGGGGGTGAAGAAATTATGCAGTGAAATATTACTCTTGCATTTTAAAGAGACTATAGCCACAATTCCTTGCCTATATATAGGTCCCCTATAGCTAGCAGAAATCCACGCTGGTTCTAAATCACTTTGTTTTGTCATACACACCTACACAGAGTGAAGGCACTAGACATTTTAATCCTGACTCTTCCACCTGCGGTCTGCACAGCCTGGGGCAAGGTATTTAATCTCTCCAAACCTCAGGTTCCTCGTCTATGAAATGGGGATAATAACAGTGCCTGGAGCACAGGGTTATTCTGAGAGCTAAATAAGGCAATACACATAAAGTATTCGGTGATGTCGCCTGGAGAAAGAGAACGACAGTTCTCTTGAGGGGAGTAAATGGTCTATGAAATGGGGATAATAACAGTGCCTGGAGCACAGGGTTATTCTGAGAGCTAAATAAGGCAATACACGTAAAGTATTCGGTGATGTCGCCTGGAGAAAGAGAACGACAGTTCTCTTGAGGGGAGTAAATGTTAATTATTGCAGTTTTTTAGTTTTGTGTGGCATCAGATAGCAGGCGGGAACCCTCCCTCCTTCCTACTTCCCCTGTTTCCCTTTCATCTTCCTTTGATAAGAACATCTAAGGAATTTATATCTTCTCCCTGATACAGCCAAAGCTGAAGACATAGCTCCGGGTCACAGTTCAATGAGTTGTAACCCTATGCCCCTAGAAGCACAAAGAGAGACACTGTTTTCAAATGCATACAGTCTTTACACTTGTTTAAACATGTTTAGCCTTGGAGGGGCCAATACCCCAGACAATTCAAGTCTGACCCATTGGAGGTAGAAAGTCTAGGCTGGTCACAGTTAAGACTAGGCTTTACTCCATCCCAAACTCATTGGAAGTTCAAGATGATCCTTCTCCACCCTGCACAGATCTCCAGCCCTTCCCCCACCCTACCACTCACACACCTGGGTGTTCATGGCCTTTGAATTCACAGGTGCTCTACAGGTATTTAGAGCCACTGTTCTCTTGCCCAGACCACAGACTAATGCATACTCGTATGTGCTCAAAGGGGCCCAACTCATCTAAAGTTCTCACCCAAAGGCATGGCCTTTGAATTCACAGGTGCTCTACAGGTATTTAGAGCCACTGTTCTCTTGCCCAGACCATAGACTAATGCATACTCGTATGTGCTCAAAGGGGCCCAACTCATCTAAAGTTCTCACCCAAAGGAGAGTTATACCTACCTGAATCACTTAGAAAGATGTTTGGCTGCAAGTAACAGAGACACCAATGAACACTGGACTAAACCACAGGGAGGAATGGGCTTTCCTCACATATTATGAAATCGGTGGTAGGAGAGATTGGTACTGATTTAGCTGTCCAAAGATGCCATCCAAAGACCTGGGCTCTTTCTTTCATCTCTACCAACCTTAGCAAATTGACCTTTCATCCTCAAGCTTGACGTCTCAGGGATGTCTTAGTTTGGGAGTGTCAGGCATCTACAACAAAACATGATTGCTTGGGTGGCTTAAACAACAGAAATTTATTTTCTGACAGCTCAGGAGGCGTGTAGTTCAGGGATGCTAGCACGGTCAGTTCTGATGAGGACTCTCTTCCTGGCTTGCAGATGACTGCTTTCTGGCTGTGTGCTCACATGGCCTTTCCTCCATGTGTGCACATGGAGGGGAGGATAGAGAAACAAATAGAGAGAAAGAGAGAGAGACCTTCTTATAAGGCCACCAATCCTATGAGATTAGGTCCCCATCTTATGACTTCATTTACCCTTTAATTACTTCCTAAAAGTCCTATCTCCAAATGTAGTGACATTGATTAGGGTTTCAACAGATGACTTTGCAGGGAGCACAATTCACTCCATAGCCATGGTAAAGGTGGCTGCTCTAGTCAGGCATTGCATCTGATAGGAAGGAGAAAAGGAGTGCAAAAAACACATGTCCCTTTTTCAGGAAGTACTCCCCGGCCAACTTCCAGTTATGTCCCATGGCCGTCCCTAGCTTCAAGGAAGACTGGGAAGTGAAGGAAAGGAGGCCGAGGAGGGAGAAGCTTGGACTGGCTGTGTGAGCAGTATGCCGTGGTTATGTCACTGCGTACCGTGATTTTCTTGAGAGTAGTGAAATGGTAAAGTTCCCAGAAGCAGCTTCAATCTTTTTGATGTCAACTCCACAACAAGGGTCAATTTTTTTCTTAAAGGAGTTCTTGACAGATTAACAGAAGAACCCCTCTTAGACGCTGTATTAGTTACTTTGGTTGCATAACAAGCTGTATTAGTCCATTTCTGTTGCTTGCAATAAAATACATGAAACTGGGTAATTTGTAAGAAAACCAAATTTATTGCTTACAGTTTCAGAGGCTGGAATTCCACAGTGCAGGGAACACATCTGTGGTGGTGGCAACAGTGATTCAGGGTATCACATTGCAAAATGGCAAGGAGGGAGCTACATGCTCTCTTTTTAAAGCCCTAAGGACCACACCCCTGACCGCCATTTTTAATCCATTCACTAAAGCAAGGTTCTACAATCTCTTCAAGGCCCAACCTCTCAATTACCATAAGAGGATTTCCCACCCTCAACAGTTAACAGTGGAGATTAAGCCTCAGTGAGGTTGGGTGCCAGAGGGCCAGACATCCAATCTATAGCACAAACCCTCCCAAAAGTTAGTAGTTGAGTGTCAGCGATTTGAGTTGGGCTCCTCTGGTTGATTCTCCTTCTGGTCTTGTGGGGGGGAGGGGCTCACACATGCATCTAGGTCAGTGATCAGTTAGCTGGGCAGGATGGGCTGGCTGCTCTCTGCTCCACATGGTCTCTCACCCTCCAGCTAGCCTGTGCTTATTCACATGGCACCTGGGCAGATTTCTGAAGAAGGAAGAGAACTGGTACACCTTCACTTCTGCCACATTCTTTCAGCCAAAGCAAATCATAATGTCAGCCCAGATTCAAGAGGTGGGGAAGCAGAAATACCTCTTATTGAACAAATCTGTAAAGACACATGGCAAAGGTCACACAGGGAGGGGTGGAGGAAGATTGTGGCCATGTTTACAACCTATCACAGGTATGTCGGTCATATTATAGGAATAATGCTGACCAAATGTGAGGTAGGAATAATAAGGGTGTTCTAAATCAGTATTCTGTTGAGTTATATTAATAACCACTTCCAAAGCTAATTGAAGTGAACATTCTATACTGTATCAAAAGATCAAAAAGGAGCTCCATGTTCCATGGCTAGCTACTGTATTTGGGCCCAAACTCTATTACATCTTCATGTATTCACCTTTGATCAAAGCAAAAATGACAAGCACTTTGATGAATATTATTTGTCTAAAATTGATGCAGAACTCCAGAGGAAAACTGGAAATCCATGAACAGCTTAAGTGATCAAAAATCACTGAATGGTATTATAACTACATGAGCAAATGCCTTGAGCAGTAACAGATTTTCCTTCTCAACTCTGGTGTTTGTGCATGATTGGTACTTGAGAGATATGAGAGCCAGACCATAATCACCTTAGCTTTCTGACTCTTAAAGAAGAGTCTCCCCACCTGGGATGGTATTGATGCAGCAATTAGAGTAGAAGTTCTCCAACCCCGTTATTCTTAATGAAAGTCACTGTTGATGGAATTATGACCTTAAGGAAAACATTTCTGACCTTTCCATGACTAGTCTGAAACTTATAACTTTAATTAATATTTCTCATAGTTCTTCCAGTTCTTACTAACTCCATTTGAGAATTGCATGCTGATTTTTTGTAGGCCAATTCCCTTATGCTTTCAAAAATAATCAATATTAGATTCCCATGGGAATTAGGAACCACCTTTTCTGTTTTTTCCCAGCATGACTGTGTTCATTAAAATTCACTGCAAGTTTCCAAACAAATATGTTTTTGCATTTGGATATTTCAAGGCAGATGTGCAAACTCATCCTCTTGGAAATGCCACATAAAATTCCATGAATGTGGCTCAGACAGGAGAAGGTTGTCAGAGGGCATCTCCTTCTTTTGGAAGAAAATGAAGTTTTTTGACATTCTTTGGTATTCCCCAATGTGAAAATAGTCAGAATGCGTTAGGAAGTCCTCGTTAGAGCAAGTATACATATGCCTTGGTCTGCTTTCCAAAAGGTGTCACCTGGGGTTACTGTGACCAGGGATCTGTAGTTTCATGCAGAATGGGAAGCTGCTGTGCCAGTCAGCCACCCGCCACCCCCAAGTTCCTTCCAGGCTCAGCACTTCCTAAGGAGGCTCCCATGCAAGTTTTAGTACAGCTCTAGACAATTAGTTTCATACAGAGACTATGGGAGATATTAAAGTTCTAACCCCCTGTTTGTTTGTTGTTTTTTAAACTATTTTCTGATATGCTGGCCTGGACTCAAGACAGAGGACAAAAGAGAACAGAATCGAGGCCAACTGAGACCAGAATTTTAAAAGAGTAACATTAGTCATGACTCAGGGAATACACTTATTAGGTCCTACTAGGTGCAAAGCAATCTCTGTGAGATGCTCTCAGGGATGCCCTGCTTTAAAAGAAGTCATTGACTACTTGGAGAGATAAAATATAGACACAGAGAAAGTAACTGTTGACAATCACAGCTAAAAATTTAACCCATCAGTACTATTATCTGCCCAGATCTGTGTTAGTAACTTTATATATATTGTCAGGTCTTGTTCTCACAATAGCACCATTTCAAAATGAAGATACACGACTCAGAGAAATTAGATGTCTTGGGCCATGACACTAGTAAATAGCAGATCCAAGAGCCAAACTCCATCTCACTTTCCTCCATGTTAGAACAACAGGTGGCATTAGCCAAGTGGGGGTGAGGTGGTAAATTAGGACCAGGTTGTGCGGATGGCCTTTAAGGCCACCACACTTGCAGAAGCTGCACTTATAACTGATGGCCTATTGTCCAGTTGAATTGTGGGGCAGGAAACAGTGACCACAGTCTGGTGCCCTAAGTGGCTGCCCCACCAGGAAGGAGTATGTGGAGTCCAGGTGCCAACCCCACAGACTTGGTCCACCTGAGTACGAGGCACATTTTGAGAACACCCCCTGTCCTGTCTCTTCCTCCCTATAGCAGCTCCTCCTTCTGGTTTAAGTAGAAATGGGCCAACATCATATCATCAAGAGGGGAAGCATCCTGTCACCAGAGGGCAGACAGGCTGAGGCCTCCACGTCAATACCAACTCCAGCTGATTAATACTGACCGCTTGGAGGGCTTCACTGAAAGGGGTTGTAACAGCCACATCAGAGCTCACCAGAAAAGAGTGTCATGATCGTTAGCAATCTCTGCCAAGGAAGAGGGAACAGGAAGTCGTCGCAAGCATCCCACCTAGTTAATTCCTAGGGTGATGGGCACCCAGACCTGTGTTCAAAACCCCCATGATCGTTAGCAATCTCTGCCAAGGAAGAGGGAACAGGAAGTCGCCGCAAGCATCCCACCTAGTTAATTCCTAGGGTGATGGGCACCCAGACCTGTGTTCAAAACCCCATTATTCCCTAACTGTGTAAACTTTTTCTAGGGAATTCCACCTGTCTTAGTCTATTTGGGCTGCAAGAACAAAATACCTTAGACCAGGTCATTGATAAACAGCAGAAATGTATTTCTCACAGTTCTAGAACTTTTGGGAAGTCCAAAATTAAGGCAGATTCTTCTCTGATGAGGGTTGGCTCTCTGGCTTATAGATGGTGCCTTTTCACCGTGTCCTCACGTGGTAGAAGGGGCATACAAGCTCCCTTAGGCTTATTTTACAAGGGCACTGATCCCATCCATGAGAGCTCTGCCCTCGTGACCTAATCATCTCCCACAAAGCCTCACCTCCTAAAGCCATCCCCTTGGGGGTAAGGATTTCAACATATGAATTTGGAAGGGACACAGGCATCCAGACCACAGTGCTACCTTTTTGACCCCCAGACTCTTCACCTGTAAAATGGACAAATCTACCTCAAAGATTAGTTTTGATTCCTAAGACTCTTGACACATGTTATAAATGACTTTCTAAAATAATTCCTTGAGTAAGTACTATCAGTACCAAACAATTGATTCTTAGCAATTCTCGGTAGTATGGCTATTATTTTTTTTAAATATAGTATAGATTATTTCTATCAACTGAATGATTCCTTCTTGGAAGTTAGGAAATGTGGCCAGAACATAGCGTGGTTATGAAGTGGTAAGGCTAATTGTGACATGTGGCTCATGGAATTGGTCTCACCACTCAATAGGCACACTGGAGACCTTATGCTACTTTTCATAGTATCTAGTAAACTGCTCTGAACATAGTTCCATGATTATTCTCTGAAAGAATTTGTAAATCCAACCTGTAGAGTAAGAAGGGACACTTTATAGGACCCTAAAATGAATTCTTATATTCAATTTTTACAGAATGGTGAGAGAATGGAGAAAGAAAGAAACTGACAGACCCTAATTGTCCCATTTCCATCTCTCTCTCACAAAAAGATTTATTTTGGAGATTAAAAGAAATAATATGTATAAGCACTTTGCACCTTGCCCCTCAGAGAATGAGCACTCCACAAAGAATAGATATTGTTTTTATTTGCTAGTAGTGCGCCCTGACTAATGCACACGTTATCCTGTGTTAACAACATGTAAACCTGTAACGATGATGAAAACCCGGCACACTGTGCTAGTGCAACTTCCACGTACCGTCATTCCCAGATGTTAAGACATGGACGCCTGTTAATTGTGGGAGCATTTGACGGGCCTTTGGACACGGCCACATGGTTTACTTATGAACAGAGCAGTTTTCCCTTGCTTACACAGTGCTCATCAAAATCTCCTTTTAAATGAATTTTAAACATTTTCTACAATGCTCAGAATTCACTTGTAACAGAAGTTTTCCTGGTCTTCTTGTTCTTGGGTACATTTAGAGTCAAATTAACAGTGATAATCTGAAGCCCCTGGTCTTTACCCACATGTGCCCATGCTGGACCTCATCCCCCACCTACATCCCTCAAGCTCTTAGAAGACAAAAATCTCAAGAAGTACTGTTACAAGTGAATCTGCTCCTGTTTGCTGCAACACTGCCCCCCGGCTCTATGGTCACCTGAGGTGCCTCCTCTGCCCCTCCAGTTCTTCTCAAAACACCTGCTCTCAAATTAGGCAGATATGAGTCTGGGGGCTCTTAGGAGACATCTGTATGACAGTCTCCAAACCATCCTCTGAATGGCTGTGGCTTAGAAGAGCTAAAAAAAAAAAAACATGCAGTGAAGTTCTGGAGGAAGATATTAAATTCTCCTAGAAGAACCACTTCTTGTGAATCCATCCTGAGAGAATTTCTAAGAGACAAGTCATAACAAGCAGATGGAGAGACTGGGTGCTGGTGGGGAACTTTAACATCCAGCTCTGGCAGCAATTCACACATCCCGGGAGCCAGGCAGGCACATGCTTCATGCTGGGAAACACAGACCCAGCCACGGGACCCCTGACCAGCAGGATGGGGAGAGAGGCAGCCTGGGGATGCCAGGCTGTGTGCATCAGTGCAGTGTGCCCGTTTGCAAGCTGATGAGGTGTCAGCACCATGCTAACAGGATGAGGTACCTGTCCTGAAGGGCAGGTGTGAAACCAAATACCTGTAATGTGTGAATGTTAGTTTCCTGGGGCTGCAATAATGAATCACCACAAACCGAGTGGCTGAAAACAACAGAAATTTATTCTCTCACAGTTCTAGATGCCAAAAGTCTAAAATTAAGGTGCAGTCAGGGCCTCATTCCCTTCAGAGGCCCTAGGAGAGAATCCTTCCTGGAAACTTCCAGCCTCTGGTGGCTCCTGGCATTCCTTGGCTTGTGGCTGCATCACTGCAGTCTCTGCCTCTGTCTTTACATGATCCTCTTCCCTCTGTCTGGGTCCTCTCCTCTTCTTATAAGGACACCAGTCACTGGATTTAGGATTCAAGATACTTAATTATAACTGTAAATTATACCTTATTTGGAAATAAGGTCACATTCTGAGGTTCTAGGTGGACACGAGTTTTGGGGGACACTGTGTAAGCTACTACACATGGCTGTTGTTTAGCCCCAACTTAGTCTAGCATCAGAGGCAGAAGCCTTCATTGGGCTGAGGGTCGGGAAGGTCCGTGTATGTAGCAGTCTCCCAGCTGGACCTTGGTCAGAAGCAGGATTTTAAATTGTGGAGCTGGAAGGGGAGGCTCGGGGTGGAAGGCCACAGACAGCCAGGACAGCACAGGCAGACACACGGTTTATTGAGTGGTGAACAGTTTATGTTTGGAACACAGGTGCTTGGGTGAGAGGGTGAGAGACAGCCAGAAAGGAAGGGGGTGCCCACTGAGGGGCTTACGTGCCATGGAGGTGTGGACCCAATGAGAGACAGCTGAGTCAGTCTGCTAGGGCTACCACAGACTGAGTAGTGGCTGAAAGGACAGAAATTCATTTTCTCATGGTTCTAGAGGCTGGAAGTCCAAGACCAAGATGTCAGCTGCTTCATTTTCTGGTGAGGCCTCTCCTCCTGGCTTGTACGGCCTTTCCTCAGTGCATGTGCACAGACAGAGAGATAGACAGTGCTCTGGTGTCCCTTCTTAAAGGCCACTAATCCTATCTGATCACCATCCACCTTTATGACCTCATTTAACCTGATTACGTCCTTAGAGGCCCCATCCCAGACATAGCCATACTGGAGGTTAGAGCTTCAACATATGAATCTTAGGGGGAAACATACATTCCATCCATAGCAATAGCAAAGGTTGTTGAGCAGGGAAACAGACAAGAAACAACAGAATTCCAAGTATTCGGGATTCTGGTCTAGTGGGTCCATAGATGTTTTGCAGATGCACAACATCTTTCCAGTAGGTTCTGTGGGCCCACTTTCCTGCCAGCCTGCACTAAGCTACGTGAACCATTGGGGCATTCTTGTGGATGCATCGCTGGACTAAGGATCCTTGAGCTCAGAGCCTGGTTTTGGCACTAACTTCTGTGTGATCTTCGCTTTTTTAGAACTAATCATCCTCCTCTATAAAATGAAGGGGTTGGGTTTGGCAGTCTTTGGGGCAGTCCTGTTATTAAAGGAGGTAGTATCAGGGGTAGACTGGGTAGTGGGAAGAAGCTAGCTTAGAATTAAAAATGTCCAGGGACTAAGTCACATGTTGGCACCTGAGAGGTGAGTCCAGATGGGGCAGCCATATAATTTATCATCCAAACCAGGACAACAGACAAAATCAGGGCTGTCCTGGGAAACCCCTGACTGCAGGTGAGTATCGAACAAGAACTAGAAACAGGGATGTCCACCTTCTCCAGCAAGGCCTGCCTGACTTGGTTTGCCTTCTCCTTCCCCCAATAAAGTCAGGAACATTCCAAAGTGTCTGTGTCATGTGTTAGGATATGAGCCACAACAGGATACAGTGGCTGGAGAACCAAAATTAGGGTACCCTTGAGGGAGAGGAGATGACATGAAGGGAGGCCAGCTACACTGAGAGGTCACAGTCAGCAAGCACGGCCCTAAATGTATGTAAATATGTGCACATGTGGTATGCATGTATGTGTGCATGTAGATCACATGTGCATATATTATGTGTTTTTGTCAGGGTT